>NC_041224.1:3325819-3371775 GCF_002837175.3 Physeter macrocephalus | reverse complement strand
AAAAAAAAAAAAAAAAAAAAGCATGATGTCATGTATCCACCATTATAATATTATACAGAGTAGTTCTACCACCTTAAAAAATCCCCTGTGCTTCATCTATTCAACCCTTTCCCAAGCCCCTGAATTCTTGGCAACCACTGATCTGTTTACAATTTCTATAGTTAATGCCATATGAATGGAATCCTGTAGTATGTAGGCTTTTCAGAATGGCTTCTTTCACTTAGCAGTATGCACTTAAGACATTCTTTGTCTTTGCATGGTTTGATAGCTCATTTCTTGTATCACTGAATAACATTCCATATTTTATCACCAAATAATTATACCACAATTTGTTTATCCATTTATCTATTGAAGGACATCTTGGTTGTTTCTAGTTTTTGGCAGTTTGAATAAAGCTGCTATAATCATTCATGTACGGGTTTTCATGTGGACATACGTTTTCAGATCCGTTGGGAATATGATTATCTAGGACACCTAGGAGCGTGATTGCTATATTGTATGGTAAGACTCTGTTTAGCTTGGTAAGAAGCCGCCAAACTGTCCTCCAAAGTGGCTGTAGCATTTTTGAATTCCCACCAGCAATGAATGAGTGTTCTTTGCTCCAATCCTCAGTTTAAAAAAATTTTTATTTTAGCCATTCTCAGAACTACGTAGTGGTATTTCGTTTGTTTTCATTTTCATGTCCCTAATGACGTGTGATGTGAAGCATCTTTCCAAGTGCTTATGTACAGTCTGTATGTCTTCTTTGGTGAGATGTCCAGGTCTTTTGCTCACTTATCAGTTGGGCGGTATTTCTTTTTTCTAATCTTCAAGATTCTTTTACGGACCTCAGCTTGTTCTCTCTGTGCATTCTTATCTTTCAGTGAGGAGTATTTTCATTCCAGCACCAGTGGAGGCTTCCCTTGGGCCCCCCTTACCATTCACCTGAGACTCAGAGGAATCTCCTCGGCTCTCAGAGGGCACGTGATCTGCACACCTGCTTGTCATTTACCTATTGCGGATCTGCCTGGCTGGCAGCGAACCTGTTCCTGCTTGTTCTGCGTGCTTCTGTGATATGTGGAGAGAAATTACCCTGTTCATTTGAATCCATCTGCAGTTTTCTCTTGTCAGATTTCATGTGTGAAAAACCTCCAGAATCTACCATTCCCATGGCTCATCCTGTCTTTTCTGCTCCTTCTTCCTGTGGTCAGCACATGCCAGATGCAATCCATGCACCTGCTAATTTTTACTCCCAGCTACAATGAGTTACTGGAAGTTGCAGTCTATGAAACAAATGAAAAAAGAAAGTTACTGGTGCGTGGGTTGGAGGATGTTGTATTGACTGCTTTAGAGAAGAGAAAACCTGCTTACAGGTATCCCAGTAAGAGTGTGATTGCCGGCTTCTGCAAATATCCTGCATCTCCACGGACAGCAGCACAGTGAAAGAGAGAGAAAACAATCTCACTTAACCATAACAGTGCCCATTGTTACCTCTTCCAATGAGCCCAGCACTTTGCTAAGCATTTGATATGTAGTATGATATTTAATTCTTAAAGCGACTCTCTGGGATAGGAATAACTGTCTTCAATTTACAGATAAGGGAATATAAGACCAAGGGAAATAGTTGAGGATACACTGTAGTAAGTGGCAGAGCTGAGATTCAAACTCAGAAAAGTCTGACTCCAATACCCATCCTTCCAACCAACGTTTTCTTCCTTCTTGTTGAGCTTTGCTCATCTGGGTCAGGTCCACATTTGGGCTTCACTCAGTGAGATAACTTATTCCTTTTTTTTTTTTTTTTTTTTTTTTTTTTTTGTGGTAGGCGGGCCTCTCACTGCTGTGGCCTCTCCCGTTGCGGAGCACAGGCTCTGGACGCGCGGGCCCAGCCACTCCGCGGCATGTGGGATCCTCCCGGACCGGGGCACGAACCCGTGTCCCCTGCATCGGCAGGCGGGCTCTCAACCACTGCGCCACCAGGGAAGCCCCCTCATTCCTTTTTTAATGATTAAAAAATTTGAGTCAAATGAACCACGAGCTGCTCACTAGCTGCCTGCCATCTTTATCCCTCTCTACACTTGACATTAGAAGAATAAAGTTACAAAAACAGGTTTCAATTTTTAAATTAAAATCCACACTTCTGAATTACAGAACACCCCACTGCTACGCTTTATTTCAATAGATGAAGATAGTATAAGTATTTTCAATTGATACAGCACCTTTCATTTGAAAACTTTACTATCTCTGTGTCATTCTTAAATCATCAAACCATTTTGGGAAGCAGGAGAATTAATAAATGACCCTCATGAAATCTGAAATTAAAAACGTTGAATTTTCTGATATTTGGGAGGTAGGGGAATTACTTAATGACCTTTATGAAATTTGAAATTTAAAATGTTGAAGTCTCTAATATTTTAAAGTCTTTCTCTGTTCAGTAAGAGGAAAAAAATCAAGCAGTGATTTTTCCAAAACAAGAATGAGGCTTAAATGTCTTGAGTCCTTTCAAGTGCCTTCTCTTTTCTTCCATCTCATCTCCTAAGGCCATTAAAGTAAATTTCTTTTTTATAAAGTTAAAGTCTACATGCTTAGATGTATCACTTGGACTTCTGGTACAAATACAGTATTGACTTCAGCCAGTGTAACTTTGTATGTTATTCCTGTTGTTACCATGTTCGTGCAGGACTTATCTTCTTTTTAAAAAAAAATTTTTAATACCATGCATTTTCTTTTCCTTCCTTCCTTCCTTCCTTCCTTCCTTCCTTCCTTCCTTCTTTCTTTCTTCATTGGGTCTTTGTTGCTACGTGCGGGCTTTCTCTAGTTGCGGCGAGCAGGAGCTACTCTTCGTTGCTGTGCGCGGGCTTCTCATTGCGGTGGCTTCTCTTGTTGCAGAGCGTGGGCTCTAGGCGCACGGGCTTCAGTAGTTGTGGCACGCGGGCTCAGTAGCTGTGGCTCACAGGCTCTAGAGCACAGGCTCAGTAGTTGTGGCGCGTGGGCTTAGTTGCTCCACGGCACGTGGGATCTTCCTGGACCAGGGATTGAACCTGTGTCCCCTGCATTGGCAGGTGGATTCTTAACCACTGCGCCACTAGGGAAGCCCAGGCCTTATCTTCTTGTACCTGGATCATTGCAATTATCTCTTAACAGGTGTACCTACCTCTGGTGTCCTTTCCTCTTCTTTAAAACATACACATGTGCAGTATTGTGCTGTTCATTGTGTTCATCACTTCTGGGGGGTCTTTGTCAATTTCTGAAGGGAAAATGCAGGTCTAGTCTCACATCCCATGGAAAGCGTCTGTTATTTGAAGACAGCCCTGGATTGGAATCCCATCTGCTCCATTGATTAAGCCTAGCAAGTTACCTAACCCAACTAAACTTTAGTTTCTTACTCTTTGAGGGAACTCTGAAAGGTTGCCATAAAATTAAATGACATGAAGTATGTAAGTAAATGTTAGTTTTCATTTCCCTATCCACAACTGGACCCCTACAGGACTTTACAGTTTTGTTTCCAAACTGCTGGCCATGCGTTACCTACCACTTTTCAAGCAAGTTTTGTCTTTCCCTGATTCTGTGCCTTTTATCATGTGTTTTCTCTGACTGGAATGTACTTCTGTCCATATTTTCATTTGCCCAGTGTGTCAGTTATTTCCTTGTCCAGTCTAGCTGCTGACATGGAGAATCATCTTCTGAGGACTCAGCCCCATCATTTCCTAAGCTAAGATCCTGGGCAGGACAGGCCGTAAAATAATACAACCCCCATCCTAGTGGCATATGTGTGGTAACTTGTAGGGATGCGTGCCCACTAAGTCACAGACTTCTCTTAACTCCTGTATTTCTCCAGTATGCAAAACAGGGATTCCACGCAAGTTTCTTTATAGCACTATAGTTGTACCAGGTTAAGAATGCATTCTAGCCCTGGGCTCCAGTCCTCCTGACTGGGATCTTGATGCTTCCTAATTCTTGAGAGCTCCTGCTCGAAAGGGCTCTCGCAACCTCTGGTTGGGGTCTTAATCTGCAAAAATTAACTTGCGCACAGTATCGCACCTAACTTATTTTGGTGTCTTCGCTTGAAAGAATCATACTACAATCTACCCGCAGGAGTGGATCACAATGCTGATTTCTACCATACCTCTCTGGGCTTTAAATTTTGACTCCTGGCTTCATTTCTTAGGTACAAACTTTCCAACCAAGTAAATTTCTCTACCTACCCAGGTCTTTCTAGTTATTCTCTCAGTCTGGGCACTGAGAATTGAGATCCCATCTTGCTTCATGGCTTTATTCAGAAGCAGTGAACAACTCATCAGTGAAGACTAGCTCAAATGCTTCCTCTTCTAGAATGACCCCCACCCCATTCCACATTCATATGTGACCTGTGAACCCCTTCATTCAGCTCTGTTCACTGAGCATCTAGTATGTGCGAGGTACTTGGGATCGGCAGAGAAAAGCAAAAGCAAAGCGGGAAAACACAAAACCTTTGTCCTCATGGACTTTTTGTTTACATGGCTTATTGTATTTTCAGATTGTTTTTATTAGTTATTTGCAAATGCTATTAATACAAGAACAGGAGACTTTTAAGTTATCTTGTCTAACCCCACCTATAGTGGGTTGAATGGTGAATCTCCAAAGGATATGTCCAAGTCCTACCCCCTAGAACCTATGAGTGTGACCTTATTAAGGATCTCGAGATGATATCATCCTGGACTATCTGGATGGTCCCCAAATCCAGTGAAAAGTGTCCTTATAAGAGACGGAAGAGAAGACACAGGCAAAGAGGAGAAGGCTATGTGAAGATGGAAGCAGAGATGGGAATGATGCAACCACAAGCCAAGAAACACCCGGAGCCACAAGGGCTTCCTGGAAGAGGTAGGGAAGGATTCTCTCCTAGAGCCTTTGGAAGAATGCAGCCCCTCTGATACCTTGATTTCAGACTTCTGGCCTCCAGAACTGTGGTAGAATAAGCATCTGTGGTTTTAGGCTCCGAATTCTGTGATGATTTGTTATGGCAGACACAGAAACTAAAATATCACCGTATTTTGCAGTTGACCAGGGCTGGTTAAGATCTTTAGAACTCATCAGTACTAAAAAGAATAGATAGCTAGTGGGAAGCAGCCACATAGCACAGGGAGATCAGCTCGGTGCTTTGGGACCACCTAGAGGGGTGGGATAGGGAGGGTGGGAGGGAGACGCAAGAGGGAGGAGATATGGGGATATATGTATATGTATAGCTGATTCACTTTGTTATAAAGTAGAAACTAACAAAGGTGTTAAAAAATAAATACTAAACAGATTACCATCTCACTTCTTCTGCCGCTATGCCGCCACATGTAATTTAATGTAAAACCAATTCTAAATTGAAAAGCGCAACTATGCATGCTGAATTCATAGTTTCCTTTCAGCTTTTCTGGCTATATAATTCTGAAGAGTTCAGAAAGTATGATGTGTTCTTTTGGGTTCTGATCTGCAGAAGAGAAGTAAAACACCACCACATAGGGTTGTTGTAGGGATAAAATGTTACAGTGTGTGAAAATGCCTCATTTGGTGCCCATCCCTTGGTGAATGTGCTTTTCTTTTTTATTTATTTATTTATTGTTTTAATTTTTATTTTATCTTGGAGTATAGTTGATTAACAATGTTGTGTTAGTTTCAGGTGTACAGCAAAGTGATTTAATTATACATATACATGTATCTATACTTTTTCAAATTCTTTTCCCATTTAGGTTAATACAGAGTATTGAGTGGAGATCTCTGTGCTATACAGTAGGTCCTTGTTGGTTATCTACTTTAAATATAGCAGTGTGTACATGTCAATTCCAAACTCCCAATATATCTCTCCCCTCTACCCTTCCCCTCTAGTAACCATAAGTTTGTTCTCTAAGTCATTGAGTCTGTTTGTTTTGTAAATAAGTTCATTTGTATGTATCTTTTTTTTAGGTTCCACATATAAGTGATCTCATAGGATATTTGTCTTTCTGACTGACCTCACTTAGTGTGATAATCTCTAGATCCATCCATGTTGCTGCAGATGATATTATTTCATTCTTTTTAATGGCTGAGTAATATTCCATGGTATATATGTACCGCATCTTCTTATCCATTCAAGGTTCAAAAGGATACATGCACCCCAGTGTAAATTGCTTTTCCTTATTTTAAGACTGGTGATGCGGTGGTAACAAGGGTTTAGTGAAGATTTGAGACATTGTCTCTTGCCTCTTACTCTGCTGACTCAGTGGTTCCAGGTCTGTGAAGTAGAGACATGAGAAATTGTCCAGATAATTGAAATTAACATAGCTCTGCAGATCAGTGTTCATACATCCTCCTCCCACACAACTGGAACTTAGTGAATCTCACAGCACTTCATTTTTGTACTTTGTTTTTTTCCACTCACCAGGCGAGGTCATTTGTGCCTTTCTCATTGGGATGTTCTAAGGTTGTGAGGAAGATGTTGTTGAGGGAAACTCCCAAGAAACAAATCATAAAATAATTTTCCTTAAGAGGATGAGAGAAAAGTAAGCAAGAAGTTTCTCCTTGAGATGTTTCTGGGATTGCAGGCAGCTGATTGAGTGGCTGTGAGCCATGCATGAGCCTTAGCATTTCTTCCAAATGAGTGCAAAAATTACATAATATCTTTGGGAAATTTTTCACACTGTCAATTATATCTTACCTCCTGGAGAGACAGACTCCATTGACAATATGTCAAAGAAGCATCTTAAGTGCCACTGTGTCATCCCCAGAGCTTTAGTCACTCATAAGACTACAAAAACATCCCCTAAAATTATTTTTCCTTTTTTTTTTAATTGAAAGAATTCTTTGACCTTTCTCAAACAGCTGCTCCCTAGAAAATTCCTTTTAGCTGAAGCCATCCTTTACCCTGGCCTCTTCCAAACAAGCTCATTTCTGTGCAAACAGGTTTCTTCATATTCATTTGAAAATGGGGAGTATAATAGGATTTTAGGGAGCCATAAAGTTATTTTCTGGGTTGACTTCCAATTGAATTAGATCAAACAGACCAGGACTGTGATCACTAACATGCGTTCACATGTCTGCCTCATCACTAACATGCGTTCACATGTCTGTCCATTTTTTATGTACTCCAGCAAATTCTCGGTGTTTGACTTCCTGTATTCGAAGTCAAGCGCGAGCGTGAGTTCTCAGTAGAATTTAGCAGCCGCTAAGATCAGGCAGTATACTTGTTCACAGCCCGCTTCTGTGCTGACTGGTGCCCATGTTAACGTATTTGGAATGTCACTCGTGTAGCAGCCATACTTGAACGCTGATCTGTAGAATAAGTAGTTATAGAAGTACATACAGTGTTTAGAAAGTACCACAGTGTTTGGAAAACATTGTATTTCCTATAACGTGGTAAGTCAAATCTCAGGCTTTGGAAGGACTGGGAAAACTGATGGGCAATATGTTGCCATAAAGCCAATTTGGTTTGTTTCTCCATCTGGTTTAAAGGATAGTTACTGGGAGGGGCAGTCCGCCATGAGCCCTGAGCGTCCCTGCACCTTCTTGCCGGGTGGGACAAGAATGCAAGGCCGGGCTTCCCTGGTGGCGCAGTGGTTGAGAGTCCGCCTGCCGATGCAGGGGACGCGGGTTCGAGCCCCGGTCCGGGAGGATCCCACATGCCGCGGAGCAGCTGGGCCCGTGAGCCATGGCCACTGAGCCTGCGCGTCCAGAGCCCGTGCTCCGTAACGGGAGAGGCCACAGCAGTGAGAGGCCCGCGTACCGCAAAAAAAAAAAAAAAAAAAAAAAAAGATGCAAGACCCTTACTACTCTTTACTACACCACTTATCAGACTTATCTCAAGCAATCTTGAGATATCAGGTACAGTAAGTCCCCTACGTATGAACGAGTTCCGTTCTGAGAGCGCGTTCGTTAAGTCCAATTTGTTTAAGTCTGTCAAAGTTAGCCTAGGTACCCAACTAACACAATCAGCTATACAGTGCTGTAATAGGTTTATAATACTTTTCACACAAGCGGTACATTAAAAAAATAAAACATTTTTAATCTTACAGTACAGTACCTTGAAAAGTACAGTAGTACAGCACAACAGCTGGCATCCAGGGGCTGGCACCGAGTGAGGAGGCAGGAAGAGTTACTGACTGGAGGAGGGGGAGGAGGTGGGAGATGGTAGAGCCGAAGGATCGTCAGCAACAGGAGACAGAGGGCAGGCTGCAATGTCACTCACGCCTGACGCTGACGGGACAGGTTCTGGTTCCTTGCTGGAACCGGATGCACGTTTGCGTCTTTGAAAGTTCGCAACTTAAAGGTTCGTATGTAGGGGACTTACTGTACTGTCTTCCCCAAAAGCAAGGCCAGGTTGCTTCTGCTTACCACAAAGAAAGTGAATCCCCAAGCTCAGCGTTTCTGTCCTCTAAACTCAACCCATTTTGTTTGCAGGCATCCATCCTGAGCCCTTTGTCTAGCGCCCACGTAACCTGGGAAGGAGGGAGGCCTGAAGCAAGCGGCTGTGAGGCTCTGGCCGCTGCTTTTGCCGTGAGTAATGAAGTCCTTTGCTTCTGACCCAGGGGTCTTGTGCGTTTTGTCAGCATCCATGAAATAGTAACAGGCCCATTTGTTAGTTTGTCAATAGGGTAAAATCTCAAGATCCTACACTTTGGAAACATTTCTACTTATACCCATAAAATAAGTGCAAGAATGGTTATATTATTTCAAATAATTAATGACCATGACCAGTTTAGAATCTTGGTTTTTAGTTCTGACTCTACTGCTAAGTGAATGACCTTGACTATATTTTGTATTCCTCTGGGACTCTGTTTCTTTATCTGTAAAATGAGGGGGTTCAACTAGGGGAATGGCTTTTCAACTGTGCTCTGGGGACCCATGGCCAGTCATTTCAAGGGCCCTCTCATGAGCCCCGGGCGACGGGGCGGGCTGCCAGATATAGTTGGAGGCAACAGCATTGTTGTGTTGACTGGCCTGGTCGCCTACCCTCTGCAGGGCCACCAGCTGTGCCGTGGTTACTGTCCCCGGTCAGTGCCCTTTCCCATTTCCCTAAGCTGCCATTTCCTCTATAGTTCTCTTCATACTTCCTTTCTTAGTTCCTATTTCTCAGGGGAAAAAATGCAGATAAGCAGAATTTTTTCCTCTCTATCTCTTGGTCCACTGGCTGCTTTCTGGACATTACTGAAGGAAGAACAGCAGACAGGTTCTCCTCTCAAATTCCCTAACCCACCTGCCATCCTATCAATCCTTCCAGGGCTCGACTCCCAGTAAGTCACAGAGTCCCACCTCAGGGACTCTTGCTTTCCAAGATGCTTTCCCTCCAATGCTATGGAATATTTAGCTAAACAAGAGGCAATAAAACTGGCTCTTGCTAGGGTGACCAGCTGTCCTGATTTGCCTGGGACTGAGGGTATTCTCAGGACATGAGACTTTCCTTTTTTAAACCAGAATAGTCTTGGGCAAGCCAGGACAAGTTGGTTGTCCTACGAATCTTCTAGATCCAAACTTTATGGTTATAAGCTTATGTAATGAGGTCCTCAAAGATTTGGGTGTTTGAAGCTCAAGAGTCAAGAATAAGACTTTTTTTTTTTCCCCTGGATTTTGTTCTAACAACCATATCCCAAGGCAGTAGATGTCCTTGAATAAATGGGAGAAGAAAAAAGATAAGAAAACAGTGGGAAATGTTGGCTAATGTAAAAAGTATCATACTCTTATAAGCTAGCTATCTTTAATAACATAGACTAAAATGGTTTTATTATGATCCCTTTCTAATGAATTCCTAAGCAGTAGGGGTAGAAATTTTCATGAAAATATGCTTAGAGTAAAGGTCTAATATAGAAGAGAACAAAAGGAGAAAGATAGGGGCCTGGGAAGAATATGTATCCACGGAGTAAAAAACAAGTGCCAGGAAATAAAATGAAATATGAATAATAGTGGTTATTTGGGGTTGTTGATTTTTCTTTTAATATTTATACATCTTTGTATTTCAATGTGCCTATAATAACCACATATTACTTTTATAATTGGAAAAACTTTACTAAACAAATCTTTTAAAGAGTGAGAAAGAAGAAAATATCCATCAAGGTCAAAGGATGAAAGACCACATTAAGAAAGTGTCAGGATTCCATGTTAGAATCCTGACGATGGGAATCTGCTGGTGATTTTTAAGCAAGTAAATAACTTATTATAGTTGATCAGAGAGAGTTTTAGGTCGGATTTTGGAAGGATCTGGCTGGTATGTGGGGAGGTATTGCCGTGGCTGGGATATTTGGATTTAAACAGAGACCTTTGCTTTCAAATCCAAAACTAGCAGAAGTGCAGGCCCTCTGACAGGTGCTTGTCCAGTGCTTGCCAGATATTTTCGCTAAGGGGAGCGCTTCTTTCTGCTACTCAAGTGAGCTGCCCTTTTCTTCATCAAAACCACTTAAAGGTCAGCTAGAGCGCTTGTCACATTTGTCAGCCTCCACTGCCTCTGAATTTCTGGTAATCTGAGGCTTTCTGAATTGAGTAGTCTCCTTTCTAAAGACTGAGTTTTTACGAGTTTGATCTCATGATTGGTTGGACTGATTGGCAGTGGCATACTACTTATAGTGTAAGGAGAAATTACGCAAATAAGCATGGGATCGTCCAAAAAATATTTTTTGCTAGATACGTGTGTTTTGTTTTGGGACTTTCTGTGATTCTACAATCATTTACCAAAGAGGGAATTTCAGTAAAAAGAATACAGAGGGGCTCCATCAAGAAGTGTTCACGGGCACGTTAATTAATAGAACTGTTAATACCAGAAAATGAAGGGAATCATCAATCAGACTAAAGCGCTTCTTAATTCTCTTCTGTTTCATTTAGGCACAAGATTTAGGGGATTCAAGGTATGTGCTAAGGTAGTGTACTCTTGGCAACACTATGAAACTGTAGACCACCAAGTTCCTCTGAGGGTGTCTCTGGCTTCTATCTCTGGCGTTTAAAGCACACAACTGTATTGCATGGTTCTTTGCTGTTCTGCATTTTCAACAAGCATTGTCCAAAAGGAGCTTCCCGTCTGCTGTTTGCATATCATGTTGTTGTCATCTTACTAAAACATGAAATGATTTAAGCTTCGCAGCTGTTACTCTTTTCCCTGAAGCAGCTGCCCAGCACTTCCAGGGACAGTGCCAGGTGCACCAGGAGGCTATCTATGCAAATTACAGTGAAAAACTGAGCAGTAGTCTGGTGGCTTTGATCATTACAGACAACCAGTCTGAATAACTCAGATGCAGATCACGTAAAGTTACTGTCATTGGCTGGAGCGATACAGCAAATTGCTTCAGCTCCTTATGTAATTTTGGACTTAGCCTAAGTGATTGGCTTAATAACTAGATTCACAAGAGACTGATGTATGAACCTGAATGACACTTTAGAAATTTATAATGGGGACCATTGTTCATGCCAGTAGATCCTGTCTTGGTAGGAAGACCTATGTGTGAAACCAAATTCTTTAGTTGGAAGGTTTGCTTATGATAACATCCTGAGTGAGGACAGTCGGTTATTTTAATCAGTAGTGGTCTCGGCGATGGGAATAAAACTGCCCAGCAAAAGATCCAGGATTTGAACCCAGAAAACATGACCACAGAGCTACAGCACCATTAGAGCAGGTGTCTGGATCTTTTTTTCTTTATTAGTTTTACTCTTGCTTCCAGAATTCTATCTGATACACCTTCACTGACTTGAGTGTTTACTAAATCGGCCTCCCAGATTCACACATACTTATAAAATCCTGAATCATGTCTTCAAATGGCAATCAATCCATTCGTTGGGATTTTTCCATGTTTCAGTTCTCAAACATTGAGGCTGTTTGTGAGTGCTGGGGGCCCTTTACTTTGGGTCTGGACACTAAGAACCGATGGCATGAGGGTCTCAGAGTAGAGTCAATAAAGACTGTAGAAGTTCAGTGGAGAGAGACATCACTGTGGGGGCTAGGATATGGAGAGTGAGGACATCACCTGGACCTTCAAAACTGGCATTCTGAAATAAAGGAGGAGAGCTTTGGAGACTGACTAAATCCATTTGCCTGGGTGAAAACTTAATGCTGTAGAGAAATACAGAGAAAGGTGAAAATGTATGTTGGGGCCAAATTCTTTAATGCCAGGATAGTAAGTATGGGTGTTTTTTAGAAGGTAGTGGGGACCCTTGAGAGCTTCCTTTGAGAAATGACATAATCAGTCCAGGGCTTGGGAAAAATAAATCTGACATTATCTTGTAGAAGGGAGGGATGGAGAAGAAGCAGAGAGAACAGGTAGGAGACCACAGGAGGAGTCCAGATGGAGAGGAAACTGAAATGGCCCAAAGTAAGGCAGTAGAGAGTATTAGTTTCCTGTTGCTGCTTTAACAAATGAGCACAAACTTAGTGGCTAAACCAGGACAGATTTATTTTCGTACAGTTCTAGAGGCCAGGAGTCTAAAATAAAGATGCTAGAGAGCTGCATTCCTTCTGGAAGAATCGGGGGGTGGTGGAATCTGTTTCCTTGTCTTCTCCAGTTTCAAGAGGCCATCTGCATCCCGGGCTCACAGCCTCTTCTTCCATCTTCAAAACATCTCACTCCAACCTCTGCTTCCTTTGTCCCTCCTCCTCCTCCTGCCTTTGTCGTCTTTCCTCCTTCTTATAAGGTCCCTTGCGATTATACTGAGCCCACCCAGATAATCCAGGGTCCTCTCCCCATCTCAAGATCCTTAACTTGATCACATCTGCAGAGTCTTTTACACCATGTATACTAACATATTCACAGGTTCTGGGGGTTGAGATACGGACGTTTTTGAGGGGAGGCACATTATGCAACTGACTACAGAGACACAGGAACATTCTTGTTTGGCTGCTTTCGTGCACTGCTTCCCTCTCAAAGACCTTGAATTCTGAAGGAGCGTGACTACTTATATCCAAAATATACCTTGCTTTTTGCTTGTTTGGATGCTTGTAATTCTGCCTTTCTTTGCTTAGAATACCATTCCTCTATATCGGTGGCCTCAAATCTCAGCCCAGATGCTTCCATTTTCCAGAATCCTGCTATATTCACCTCCCCTCCCTTTGACCCATAAACGGAGGAAGAATTCTCTCTTTCCTTTATCTTACATCTGTATTTTACGTTGCTCCTATTTCTTTTTTTTAACAAAAACCTTTCATTTGGAAATCATTTCATACTTGCAACAAAATTGCAAAAATAGTACAAAGAATTCTGTTCTCTGTTCACCCAGCTTCCCCAAATCACAATAACTTAAATAGCCATAGCATAATGATGAGAACCAGGAAATTAACAGTGACCCAACGCCATTTAACTAATCTACAGACTTTGCTGAGATTCCAACCATTGTCCCACTAATGTCCCTTATCTCGTCCTTATCTGGCATGCTTTAATTTTCTCCAACTAGAGACAGCTCCCCAGTCTTTGTTTATCATGACCTTGACACTTTTGAAGAGTCTGAACAGTTATTTTGTAGAATGTTTGGGGTTTTTTTTCTGCTTTTGTCTAATGTTTTCTCATAATTTGATTCAGGTTATATATTTATGGCAAGAATATCACAAAAGTGATGTGCTCTTCTCAGTCATGACATCAAGAGGTAAATGATATCTCATTACTGGTGATGTTGAATCATTTGTTGAAATGGTGTCTGCTAGGTTTCCTATTGCTCTGAACACATCTAGCCCTGTATTCTATCAATATATATTTTTGTCACAGCGTTTTAGGGCTGGAGAGGATCAAAGAAATGTTTTCTCAATAATATTAAAAGTTATGTAGTATCAGGTAATATACACTAAGGACTACATACACTACTTCACTTACTCCTCATAAATACCTCTAGAGACACTGTATCAAGTCCATTTTACCTTTCTGAAGAGTACATGCCTGGTTGACCTTGGGGAGGGAATACAACTTGGTCGCCACATAGAGCCTAGCACAGAGCTTTACACAGAATATGGGTAGAAAATATTTAAGCTGACTTAAATTGAAATTAAATGGAAAGCAGAGTGTTCAGATTGTGTAACTAACCATATATGTGACAAAGGAGAAGGGACCATGGGTAATTATGGAGAACTGAATTTGGGGAAGAGGAATACATAAAGGTGATGATTTATTTTCAAAGGGGCGAAGCTAAGAAACAAGATGAAATGGTTGTTGCCCAGAGGGGTTAAGAGCACAGCCTTGGAGAGCGCTCATATTTTGGGAGTATTTGGCGGAAAAAAATCAGTGAAAGTGAAAGGGGATGAAGTACGAACAAAGTAGAAGAAGCAAGGTAGTATGGGGTTACAGCCAAGTTCAAATCTGGAATGAAGAAGATTAAGCAAGGAGATGCATGGGGCCATGATTAAATGCCAATGGATATTTTGGGGAAAATGTAAAAACAACGTTTTAAAAAGTTGTCATAAGTTTATTTTTATTTTTTTAGTTTAGCCAACACACAATTATCCATAGTAATGGAAGAGAAAAATGTCAAGATAAGTTAGAAGAACGGATAACTCCAAACGTGCAGACTTGACTATAAAGCACATTGTTTATGATTTCTGAAGCAGCATATTTCCTTTTCAAGGTTTGCTAAATTTACATGAAGAATAGCTTGTATTTCTTAATAAAAAGCCTGCGTGGTGGAAGGGAAAGAGAACCGGAATTTGAAAAGTGGTCATATGTTTATGCTTGTGAGCTTATTATAAATGTAAGATTGTTTCACATTGTTCTAAATGTAAACCTTTTCAGGCTTTATCTATCTTTAAATTTTACAATGAGGGAGATTAGATCATTGGACCAGAACTCAGATCTGATTTCTACTCTTGGCATCACCAGTAACTAACTGTGTCGGGCAGCAGGGAGATTCCTTCGGGCCTTTGGTGCCTCAGTTTTCTCACCTAAAAATTCAAAGGTTGACTACGTGATCTCAATTATGTCCTCTGGAGCTAATACTCTAGATGGTTCTGTCGTTTTGGGGATTCTAGCTAAATAGCTGGTTTGCATCTCAGGCAAATTTTATTTACTAAATCATGGCATGTGTAAGTGCTTCCTAAAAAGCAGATTTTCTAGAGAAAAATATAAGTAGGGAGATTCATTGCCAAAGCTACATAACATGGTAATTGTGGAATGAACAGTTACAGGAACAGCTCTTTATTTAAAACAGGCTTGGCATTTTCATTTGTTCGGGGCTTTCTCGATAGTATTGAGGATGGCCCTTGCTAATTAGGTCTCACTCCCAAAGTCCCTGGATAAGCTGCTTCTGCGAGAGATTGGTCTTAAGAACCCAAGGCAGCCGGGAAGAAGGATATTAATGCTTCAGTGCCCAGCGCTCCTTCAAAGAGGACCTATGGAGACGGGTAGCTGGAGAGGAGAGGACCCTGACAAAAGAATGAAATTGATTTGGATAGGAGCCCTGGAGACTGGACAGAGTTAAAGAGTCTAACAGTAGGCGGCTTATTTTGCAGCCAGAAGTAGTTCTCTTCTGAAAGAAGAGTCCTTCACGCTTGGGAACATTCTTTCTTCTTCCATGGCAATCTGTGTTTGGAGTCTTTCTTTTTGCCTTTTCCCCTCCTCAACTCTGTCTTTCTCCACCTGCACCTTCTCTTTCTCCCTCCGCCTCTTCTTATTTAGCCCGTCCTTTCATGATTAGATTAATTTGTTTACCCGGACAAGGGGAAGAATGAGAGTTTGCATACTGGTAGGAACAGGCTTCCTCTCTCAGAGCTGCAAACATTAAACTCTCCTCTCTGCCCTGGGGAGGCTGTGAGCAACAGAAAATGATGCCTCGTCCTAAGACAAGGAAAGGTTCTGAGATCCTTTAAAATCCCAGCTAATCAAAATCCTCCTGAAGTGAGGAAAGGGGAGTGTGTGTTTGTGTGTGTGTGTGTGTGTGTGTGTGTGTATGCGTGAGTGCGTTGTGTGCGCTGACCCACAGCCCTGAGGGATGGGCATTCTCTGAAGTGGACACATACAATAAGGCTCTGATGAGCTCTGGTGGGGACTGTGGTTGAGGAGATGGAGAGTAGAGGAAGCACACAGGAGCCCTGCTGCAGCCGAGAGGTATCTTGAAGTAGGAGAAGAGAGCCTGAAAAGAATCTGTTTTTCCAATAGTACAGTTTTGATACTGCCAAGACCATATTCCCAGGATGTGGGATATAAAAACCTCAATTCTCACCTAAGATCCGTTCCCCATTTAGTGTGTAGTCCTGAGCAAGCTACTTAAGCTTTCCGAGTCTAGGTTTCCCAAAATAAAATGGGCACGCTCATGTTTCTCACATTTTTTTGGAGAGCACAAAATAGCTTATCTTTGTGCTAGTGCTGAGAGAGCTGTGGCATGTTAGATACGACTTGGAGCGTTCAGTTGCCCATGTCAGAAAAGGGAATAGTGATTCCTAGAGGAATTTCATAAGAATTTAGTGAGATAACAAAGCCAGGCGTAGAAAAGTGCCCCATAGTACTTGTTTATACCCTCCCTTTCCCTTGGGCGCTATTTATCTGGAGTATTTGGGAAATAATAACTTACTTTGTATTACTGACTTTTGATACTAGCATAAAAGTATAGTGAAGAATTTGAACTTGCCGAAAATCACAAAACACATTCCAAAATAAACTGGAAAAGCATTTTATGTGGTTTCCTGTATTTTAAACTATCAGTTGGCCATTGATATGGCTAACTCAGAGTTGACTCTGTATGCACAGTTGATTAGCAAGAAAAAAAAAAAAGGATACAGTTATAAGATCTCCTCACCTGACATTAAGAATAAACCGGTGCCCTGTGGGCACCGACCGATTAGAATAGACACCCATCCCAGTGCTGGAGCAGGGCCTCCGAGGCCCCCTACTGTGACATCCCAGACGTTAACCCTCAAATTGCTGGACCCTAGGGAGTTTGGGGGGCCTGGGACAGGGTCCAGGGAAAACAGGACGTCCTTGAAGGGGCTTAGGGCAGTGACTCTTTACAAATACCAAGTTTTTGGTATTTTAAAAACTAGAAGGCTGAGCCAATGCAGACACCCAGAGCATCCCTGCTCAACAATAATATCATGCAAACAAATGAAAATGTCCACCCGTTTTCTCCCCAAACACCAACTCTCAACCCATTGTAATACTGATTGGCAAGTTTCTAAACGGGCTTTTAAGTCACTGAACCTTATTCTTTTGGTAAGTCAGCAGAATGTGGGGAAAAATGGGGAAACTCCTTAGCTGGGATCCAGAATAGGCATGGAACAAGAGGCTTGTGCCAAGAAATATGTACCTTACCCTTGACACTTTTCTACTAATTAGGATTCAATTTTCATAAGTAGTGCTGTGAAGTCCGGGCCTAACAATTATTCTACTTTACAAGGATTTATCTAGTTAATTATGCTCAGAACCTGGGACCCTGACTGTAATCAGGATGTGAGGGGAAGAAAAGAGATTATTTCGAGGGATAGTTTGCTTTAGAAGAGGGCAGACATGGTGGAGCACTGCGTTAGGGCCTTTGGACATCCTCAAAGTACTGAAGTTACTGGCTGCCTATGAGTAAGGAAGGAAGGATTCCCATGAAGGCAGAGGCGTCAGATCTTTCTCCCTGGTGGTTCACCCTTTCCACACATACCTTGCTTTGGGCGTGTGTAGCATCAGATGCTAACACAGGCTCCAGGATGAGAAAGAGACTGGTCACAGACATAGCAGTTCTTGATGAACCCACAGCTGTGCGGGGCAGCGCTGTCTGCAAACACAGAAGAAATAATGGAGTTATATTACCAAGTGATTTTTTCCCTTAATTGCAAAGACAGTCATGAACTCACCTATGGTGTTTAATGGGCAGGGACTTGGATTTGGGAGAAAGTCACTTGAAGGAAAGGGAGGCTAAGAGAGAAAGAAAGCAAAGTCACCTAGAGTGCTACGTGTAATTCCAATAGGGAATCTCTTGGACAATGGTCAATAGTGTTTCATCACCACCAATTCCTGAACCACTGCGATGGCTCACTTGAAGGGCAGGCTCACATGAAGACAGCTTGTTCAGCCGGAGACAGCTGCTAGGATTACAGCTCAAGTCACAAAGCTTCCAGCTAAAGCTCTTAGTAAACATAGATACTCGTTTCACTTTGCAACTGAAGTAAATTGTCATTAATAATAATATTTATACTTCTAAAGTTCTTTAATATTATGCTATCTTCTTTCTTTAGCTAGACTTCCTGAAAAACAGAATATTCTGGTTAATGGAATTTTTTTTTTAAAGGAATGGCCTTTTGCACTATATAGAGAACAACAGTTACATTAAGAATTGAAATGTAGTAAAATATAGTTAACAGTACAGTAGTTCTTTTGTGATTTAAGAAGCCCTTGATGAACTCATATTATTACCTAAAGCTCATCAGGGGCACCAAGTCTGGGATGTCAAATATTGGTCTCAATTTGATGTCACCATAAGAATATACTTGAGGAATTGATTGAATTAATTTTTAATGGTTTTAGCTAGAATTTTTTTTTAATTTTCTCAAACCTAAAATGCAAAAACTGCATAAAAATAATCAAATTATATACTTGTATATACATGCATACCTTTATATACATGAATATATGTCATTTTAGTATTTATGTTGAATGTAAAGTTAATGTTATCTTTTTCTGGATTTTCAATTGTGAGCTTATTTGACCTGAAAATGGCTTTGAACATGATTTAACAGACTGGGTTTTCTGATTTCTTTCACTACAGTAATTAAAAAACACAGGAAAGAAGAGTTTCTCAACAGAACTCAGCATAATAAGCTGACCCCTGAATTTCAGTTAGTGTGGATACATTTGCCTAGAAGGAATTTGCTTCCAAATAATTTTGATAAAGTTATTTTTTAGATGGAAGTATAGTCTGTATACAGTGAAATGCATGTATCTTTAGTGTTAGAGCTCAATGAATTTTGACATATTTATACATCTCTGTAACCACAAATTTGATCAAGATACAGAATATTTTTACCAGCAGAGAGCTACCCCTTCTGTGCACGTGATCTGGATCAGAAATTGAAAAGTATTTTAGTAATGATTGTGTATTTTGCTGCAACCAAGTTCGTCTGTTAGAGAGCAGATGCAGAGGTAGTGTAGAGTTGGATTTCACTGGCACTGATATTTTGTTTCCCTTTTCCGGGAAAGAATGCCAGAGAAGGAGATGAGGGGAAGAGAGCTGGAAGTACATGCAATGGAGCGATTAGTGATGTTTTATGGAATCCAAGATGAGAGAAGTGAGAATATAAAGGGAATAAGAGGATTTTTTAAATTGCGCCAGTGGACTCGATATCCAGACATCTTTGGAGTTAGGATACTAAAATACATGATCTGGGAAAATAGAAATTGGTAGAGAGCAAGCTGTTTAAATGAAGATTTTCTAAGTGATGCAGTGCGTAATTATTAATGAAAGTTTTTAAAACATAACCTTAGGATTGGGTTGCTAAAGTGGAGAGGAAAAAAATAAATTGTTGGAGATGAGGAAATCAGTGAATGAGAGGTCAGGGTATTGAGTGGATATCGACATGACTATTGAACTCGCTAAGAATGATGACGGAAGTAATGGTGGCTTGGAAAACAAATGAGGTAGAGAGATCCAAAGGCTTGCGGTGACCATAGCGTCACCGACTGTACCACTATAGAATGGTTCCCTGGGGTACAGTCTGATGGGCTGTGAGTCATAGATCTGTGGTTTTTATGAAAGGAAGGAAGAAAAAAATTTTTCTAGAAGCAGCCATGAGGAACAGACACCAATTCTGTCTCCAGGCCTGTGGTACCCCACATGGCATATGAGAGGCAAAAGCAGCGACTTGGGGCTACAGAGAAGACAGCATATTCAGGGAGTAGCTAAGTTTCTGATAGATGAAGAAGTTGGAATTAATATCTAGAGAAGAGTTGAAAGATCTGGAGAAGAATTAGAAGAGTGAGTTTTAGAGAGTACAGTGCAAAAGTTTAGGAGGTTGACGAAGCTTTTGGATTAGGGAATAGACAGAGTTGTATGAGGGGATAAGTGTGGGTGATGAAGGATGATCTGGGAATTTGGGGCAACTAGCAGAGCCCAAGGTAAACAAGGTTATGAGGCGCCATGAGTTACAGGAAAATGTGTCTTGAGTTCTAATCGTAGCTTCCTTCTCTGGATCAGTGCTGTAGGCCATGTGTGCTGGTTAGACAGGTAGTGTTGTCGCTGGGACAGGCGGGTTTGACCAGGAACACCTGGAGCTCTGGAGGCCTCTCTTACATTTACTAGATGCATGACAAATGAGGCAGAACCTCATGGACCTCACATATGTGTTGGTGGACATGAAAAAGAAATGAAACCACAAGTAAAAATTTTGAATCACAGTGTTGTACACCTTAAACTAATATTGTAAATCACCTCTACCTCAATTTTTTTTAAAAAGTTTATTGACAGATTTAAAAGTGATCTGTTGCTACTAAAAGGAGAGGCTTGGGCATGCATGCATGTGAAACAACTTGAGACACATAACTGGTCAATTTTTAGGATTTGCTTTTCTTCCTTTTTATTTATTCCAAGTAATTAAACACCATTGGAAATGGCATAAAAGGTCAGGGCAGTAATTCTATAAATATGAAGACTGACACTAAACATTATATATTATATTATTAATATATTATTATATAGTATAAATATAATATATTAATAATATATAACAAGCAATTATATAGTTATTAATATATAGTATTATTAATATGGTATATCATTAGATTATATTATGTCTTCTCACAGGCCAAGCCTATATAAATATGCAACTATTATATAATTATTAATAATATAGTATTAATATATCATTAGATTATATTATGTCTTATAGGCCACATCTATGAAAAATCATAGTTACCTACAAAGTTTTAAAAAACATATTCCATGTGCTTATATTTATTAAAAGCTTTCAAGAGTAGCTTTAATCCAAGAAACGCCTTTTGATCCACATTTACTCTTTAGTTTTCATTTGTCAGCGTGAGCGCTACAATAATAAAAAGGGCAGGGGGGGAGTGTCTATATAGAAGACAGAAGAAAATCTGTATATTTTATTCATGTTCTGTCCTGGGCTAGAAAATTGACGTCTTACACTTGGGTAAGTGAAGCAAGGTTTTCATAAGATCATATCTTGGAAAGCAGTCATCTCCCTATTTTCTCCTCTCCCTCTTCCTCCTGTAATGGGAAAATTCTGTTCTTGTAGCTTAGACCTTTATCTTTCCACAGCTGGCCTGCAAATTTAATTCTCAGCTCACAACCTCTTTCTCTCTGCTCAGCAGCTCTTCTCTACCTGACACTCAGATGTAACACCTTAGATGTTTTTTTTTTTCTCTTTGCAAGTTAAATATGGAAAAGACAAAAATAAATAGAAGCGCTCATTAATCGGTGTAAGAAAAACATATCAGGGTGAGAGAATGAAGTTCTGTGATAAGGGCAAGCACAGTGTTGATTTTTAGCAAGTTGAGCCAAGATCATCCTTTGTTAAATAGCTATAATGTAGGTCACAGTTTGGATCATGCAGATATTATGAAAAACTTATTTGACTTATGAATTTATTATTAATGAATGATAATATTAGTAATAAACTTGAACTAGTCTCAGCTGCTTCATTTGGCAATACAATGCTAATAAACTCTATGTTTAGATAAATAGGAACAAAAAGCAATAAGAACAATTTGCTGAAGGGCCTGTTTCCCACTTGATAGAACAGTTTTCTTAATTTGTTTTCTATGCCTTTATTCATTTTCTCATTTATTGCAACAGTTTCTGGTTCTGGAAGTAAACAAGGTTACACATAAAACTGTAATTAAATTTTTCCTCAAGTTCAGTCACCAAAGAGTTGGGCTTAGAGGCAAAGCAAATTGTTTAGTGGTATAACAAGTGGGAATCTTCTTAATTTATTTAGAAGAATGCAATACTCCTGACCTGGAAAATCTGAAATGAGAGAAAGTGTAGCCTTACCAAAGTATGTCTCACAGACGAGTAAATGTAATAGAGAATACATTTTCTTTTTAGTGATCTCTGGAGTAATTTTTGAGATATTAATTTGTTATTTTTTCTCTGTATTTTTTTTTTCTGTTGCTCAATTCCTAGAAGGTAGTAAAACCTTTGTACTGCCTTGCCTCTAGGAAGGATTGTGTCACAGGGTTTAAGAAAAAATTGCTTATAGACTAGAAAGCATGTCCTAGAGATAAAAGAACAACATGGAGCTAACTTGGACAGTGGGCATCTCAGTAATAACCGTAGTAGCTGTGAGAGTGGAAGGGTCTTCCCAACGCTTTTGTTCTTGTTAATAAGACTGCTGGACTTTTGCAGGGCACTGGGTTAGGGAATCGTCCAAATACTTGAGCTTAAATTTCCCACCAGTTCGGCAGGATGCAACTTGTAAATGGAATTAATTTTATTTTTTTGTTTGTTTGGTTGTTGTTGTTGTTTCTGCTGTAATTATTATCATTTATTTTTTTTACCTTAGGGCCCCAAATAGGACTAATCATAATCTTCATGACATACTGCCATCATTGCTTATTCATGGCTTTCATTTATTTTATATATTCATTAAAAGTATGATGAAATTACATGAATCCATTGCCCAATTCAAGAACTGGAATCTAATATACATTGTTTTTATTGGAGTATAATTGCTTTACGATGGTGTGCTAGTTTCTGCTGTACAATGAAGTAAATCAGCTCTATGTATACATATATCCCCCCCTTGGACCTCCCTCCCTCTCCCCATCCCACCCATTTAGGTCATTACAGAGCACTGAGCTGAGGTCCCTGTGCTATACAGCAGGTTCCCACTAGCTATCCATTTTATGCATAGTAGTGTATTTATGTCAAATGCTCTTCCCTATTCCATATTTTTGCTCTGACATTGGAGTGGCCGTTATTTTTAATTTTATGTTTATCCTTACCTTGCCTTAAGAAAAGTTATTACGTGCATATGTTGTCCTGAAAAGTATTTTGTTTAGTTTTGCTTCTTTCTGATTTTTATAAAGAGTATCATAATATATGTATCTTCTAAGAGTTGCTTCTTCCATTCATATTATCACAATAAGATTTATCCATGTGTTACATGTAGTTTGGTTCATTAATTTTCATTGATATTTAATATTTCTGTGATTATGCTGCAGTTTTTTCAAAATCCTATTAATGGGCATCAGGGTGTTTCCAGATTTGTGCTGTCATTAACAGTACTGCTAGTTGTTTTCTGGTACACATTTGCTAAACTTCTCTTGGGTAAATACCTGGCAGTGGAATTGCTGGTGTATTGAGTATGCAAATATTCAACTGTATAAAATAATGGTAAATTGTTTTCCAAAGTGAGTATTCCAAGTTATATCCTATTAACAATGTATAAGAGCCTATTGCTCTACAATCTCTGCAATACTTGGTTTTGCTAACTTCTTAGTTCTTGCCCATTGTAAAATAACTTTCCTGCACTTTTTAAAAATTTCCCTGATAACTAGTTAATTGAGCCTCTCCTCATATGCTTTTTCGCGATACATGTTTTCTATTCTATAAAATGCCTATTCGGATATTTTGCATATTGTTCTTCTTATATTTTTATTATTGACTCATAGGAGTTTTTAATTATAAATAATATCACATTTTTTATCTTTCCTTTCCCATTAAGTGTTTTGTGATGGTTTAGGAAATCACTTTCTACCACTTTCTAAGGTTAGAAAGATAGTCATCTCTATTTTCCTCTTAAATTTTTAACCTTTTTATTTCAACAACACATCACCACTTCTACTCAACATTGTATAGGAGTTTCTAACCAGTTCTACAGAAGAAGGAATGAATTAAAAGTAATAAGGATAAGAAAGGAGAAAAAAACCTATCACTTTCAGATGATATGATTGTCTACTTGAAATCCCCCCCAAATTAAGTAAACAAAGTTTAATAATAGGAGAGTTGAGCAAGGCAACTGAACATAAGATCAATACAAAAGTTGATTATACTTCTATAAACCAGAAACAAACAATTAGAGTAACTATGAAAGACACTATTTACAATAACAATTTAAAATATAAAGTACAATGTTTAGGAATAAATCTAACAATATATAGGTAAAACTTGTGTATAGAAAACTATAAAACATTTCTGAAGGATATTAAAAAAGATTAGCAGTAGAGAAGTATTCCATGTTCATCATGGAAAGATGTCATAAATACCTAAATTCTTCCTACA
Organism: Physeter macrocephalus; assembly: GCF_002837175.3. Taxonomy (NCBI): domain Eukaryota; kingdom Metazoa; phylum Chordata; class Mammalia; order Artiodactyla; family Physeteridae; genus Physeter; species Physeter macrocephalus. The sequence goes on along the minus strand of NC_041224.1, from coordinate 3,347,688 downwards.
AAGATCTATAGATTTAACGTGACTACAGTCAAAATCCCCAAAGGATTCTTTGTGTAACTCAGTAAAGGTCCCAGCATAACCAAAATACTTCCTTAAAACATAACAACATGAAGGAGTTGCTCTCCCCGGTATACAGGCTTCTGGAGTTATATTAATTGAGATGTGTTTCACACAGGAGAGATAAATTGATGCATGAAATAGAATATAGAGTTCAACAAAAGACCCCTGCATATATAGAATTTGGATATTTGATAGATGTGGCATGGAAATTCACTTGGGAGAAGAGTTATTATTCATTAGCTACGGCTGAAAAAGCTGGTTATCTACATGGAAAAGGCGTGAAAATTAATCTCTACCACACATCATACATGAAACAGCTCTCCATGGATTAAGAATTTAAATGGAAAAGGCACAAATTTAAAACTTTCAGTAGAGTTAATTTGTTCTAGAGAAAAGGAAATAATGTAACATTTCTGCATAGCCAGATTTGCAGTATCATATTCATACCTGGTTTGCTTTAAGTATTGTAGTAAATTGTCCCGTATTTACTATAGCACAGATTTTAGAGAATCCCTTGAATAGAAAATTCTTATGTTTTCTTTTATAAAATGACGTCCACCTTTCCTCCATTGCTCTTCCCTTTCCAATCCTGCTGATTATCAGAGGAACAAATCCTAAATTAGGTAGTCTATAACTCTTGCAAATTCTTTTTTAAATATAGAGAAGTGTATCTAGGGGAGATGAAGGAATGTTGGGGCAGCACTGAAGAAAGAGGCAGCAAATATTAAAATTTTGGATTCTGAATATAAGCATTAACCGTTCTTATGTGTGGTAAATACTGTTAGTTGACTCTTTCAACACCCATTCCAATTTCTTTTCACTTTCTTCCATTTTGGAAGCTCGAAAACTAAAAGCTTATTTTTTCAGTTTCCATTTTAATTAGAGGAGCCCATGGGACTCAGTTCTGGTCAATGAGACATGAGTGTTACAGTCTGTTGGCGCTGCCACTTCTGTTTCCTCCTTTTACTGCCTGAAACATAGACACCATCCCAGAACCGTAGCAACCATTATTAAGGATGACAGAGCAGAAAAGCAAGGGTCCTGCTTTCTTGATGGCATCCTTGAGGCCCCATACAAGCCCTAGACTTACCTACCTCCAACCTTTTCTTACATAAGTGAAGGAAATCTGTTTCCACTAAGTCAGCATTTATTGGGCTTTCTGAGACTCAATACAGAATGCAATCCTATCAACACTCTATGAATAATCCTTACTATTTCACATGTGTGTACCTGAATACAGTGATTATCATTCATTCATATAAACGTATGCAACTCCAGTATAGCTCTCCCAGAATTTAACAATTCTGATTGACAAAGCTTAAATAGTAAAGACATAGAGGAATTAAATCGTATAATTAACACATTTTATCTTATAGGTGTAAATAGGCCTTTATATTCCTCAAGAAGAGACTAAATAATTTTTATACATTCTAGAACTTTCACAAAAACTGATCATGAATTTGACCACAAAAAATGTTAATTTTTTAAATGGTATTGTCAGTTTTTTATGTGTCACATGTTCTGGTCATAAATCTATCATATTTGAAATAAATAGTAAATAGATAAACAGAAATTCTGACAACCTAGAAACATACTTGTAGAAATATTATGTTGGGTCAGTGAGGAAATGAAAAGGAATTACATGCCATCCAGGAAGCAAAGAAAATAAGAATACTTCATCCCAAAATCTATGAAACACAGCTATAGCTGCACTCAGGAGAAAATCAATAGTCTTACATGCCCTCAATATTGAAGAAAAATAGAAAATAAAGGAACTAAGAATTCACCTTAAGAAATTAGAAAAGGAGTGCCAAAAGAAAATAGAGGAAATTTTAAACGGTGGAATGGATTTAATTGAGTAAAAAACAAAACTCTATAGAAAAAGCAAAAAAATAAGTCTAAAAGATGATTTTTAGAAAAGAGCAATAAAACAAGCCTGATTATAAAAAAGAGAGAACAAAATACATATAAGGTTAGGAATGAGAAAGGCATAAGTATAGATAAAGAAGAGATTAAAAAGAATTATAGAAGACTGAATATCTATTTTGACAACAAATTTGGAGACCTAGAGGAGATGGATGATTTTCTAGCGGAAGATAAAATACCAAATTTGACCTAAGAAGATGTAAGATCCTTGAATAGACCAATTACGAAAGACAAGATTGAAAAGGTGAATAAAGATGTACCATTCAAATAGACACCGGGGCCAGATGAGTCCTCAGCCAAGTCTTATCTAACCTTTAAATAAAAGTTTATTCCAGGTTATTTAAACTATTTCCAGCCATAGAAGAATATAGAAACCTTCCCAATTTATTTTATAAATCTCATAAACGTAATGACAAAACTTTATTACCAATATATTACCCGATACAAAACAAAATTCATTAATATATGCAAACATTCTAAATAAAAATTGGCAAATAGAATATATCAAAAGAATAATACATTATTATTAAGAGGTAACTCAGAAATTCAAATGTGATTCAGTATCTGTATAATCTATTATGACATCAATAAATTTAAGAAGAAAAAGCATGTGATTGTATAAATGGGTACTAAAAGACATTTAATAAAATAAAGCAGTTTTTCTTAATAAAAACTCAGTCAAACTGGAAAGGAAACTTTTTAAAAGTACTACTAAGTTTTATCATATCCCTACAGCAAATACCACTCTAAACAGCAAAACACTAAAACTTTTAATTAAATCAAGAAGAAAATAGCTAACGCTTTTATAGTACTTATTATGTGCAGGGATGGTTTTAGGCACTTTATATATAATAATTCTCACAAAAATCATACATGAATGATATTATTATAATCCCCATAATAAAGATAGGAAAAATGAGGCATAGAGAGATTAAATAACTTGCCCAAGAATATGCAAACAGCAAGTGGTGAACTTGTGATTCAGAGTTAGGCAGTTGTGCTCTAGAGACCATGCTCTTAATACTGTGCTGTGTAGTCTCTGTAACTAACTGGAGATACCTGTTTTCATTGTTACTATTCAACATTTTTTGGAGTAGTAGCAACTGTAATACAACAAGAAAATGACAGAAACCTTAGTGTTGGAAAAGAAGAGATAAATGAACATTTGGAAGATTGTATTCCTTGAAAACGAAAGAGCATCTAATAAAATACCACTAATATCAATAAGGAAATTTGATAAGGTAGCTGGACAAAAGGTAAACAAAATTGTTTTCCTCTACTCTTGCAGTAAAGACCTAGAGATGGAAATAGTGGGAAATATTTCACTTGCAACAGTCATACACATGAATAAACCTAAAGGAAACAATGTTAAAATTTGGCAAAAATTTGATAAGAAAAGCACAAGACTTATATAAAGAAAACTACAGCCGTATTAAAAGACAAGTTTTGAACAAATGGAAAAACATCTCAAATGGAAAAACTAATTATTATTTAATATCTTAATTCTCCAAAATTAATATGAATTTTAATGAAATTCCAATAATACAACTTTGCAGGCATTAGATAAAATCATCTTAAAGTGCAGAAAAAAGAATAAATGCCCCAAAATAGCCAGAAAAATGTATGAAATGGATGAAGAGTGAAGGGGAAATTTCCTTACCAGATATGCAACACACCAAAATCAGTATGAGTACAGGGAGAAACAAATAATTTGAAGTCATGGTATATGAGGCTTTTATGTTTTATGAATAGGGGTTCAATTCAGTGGGAGAAGGTTGGATTATTTAATAAATGGTAGTGACACAATTGCCTGTTCAACTGGAATGGAAAATATAGGGTTGTCTTCAATCAGCCAGTCTGTTTCTCAAGTGGTAGACCAAAACAACCAGGCCATTGGCAATAGCCCAAGCATTAGTAAAAATATAACAGAGTTCATCAGAAGAGATGTTCGCTCAGGCTATGAGAATGACATTCAGATCTACCTACTAGTGGAGCAACAGTGTCCATTTTTCGTTTGCATATCTGGTGTTGAGGTTGCAAAGCTATGCAGCCCAGCAGACACTATGAGGTTTCAGCTTAGCCAAGCCATTAGTGAACTAGGCCCTGGCACTTAGGTGAACCTCAGTGAACGGAGAGTCCAATGAACCAGTGGTTTCCTTCAGGTAGTAGAATGGGGGAATAAAGTTTCTCCCAAAGAAACAGCTGTCATTTTTTTTTCATGTAAAGCTGAGGTGTCACTGAGGCCGTGGCAGCTGTGTTCTTGAATATACCGTTTCCATGTAACAGTCAAGTTTAAAACTACAAGGGGTGCCTTTGGGTGGTGACTGCCTGTCTTTACCAGAGTCTCCACTTGGAAAAATCATCCGTAAGAGAGACTTGTAGCTCAAAACGGTCGTTAAAGCTGTCGGACCCCAAAGGTTGACAGCCTGCCGCAGCTTGCCGGACACCTTCCGACACCACCTGTTGGTTTGGGCTCCCGCTCAAAGGGTACAGATTTGTGAGTTAGCCGATGTAAATACCCAAGCAGAATGCCTGAGTGAGGCGCTTACTGTATCCAACACCAAATTAGATGTTGTCCTTTTTGGTGGTGTGTGGCCAGAGATAGCAGTTTCTTCCTGACTGCCGAAGGGATTGAACGTTGTGATTCCACCCACATGGTCCCAGGAAACTTCATTAAGAAAGCAGGCTCCTGAATTTCATCACAGTTTATCAGCCACCCCGCTGGCTGAGGTGTGATAACACTACAGTTAGAGTAGCTAAAACTCACTCTCCTCATTTATCAACCAAAGGATATTACCTACACAAGTGAAAGCTTTGGACGTCAGAGAGTAGAGGCATTTGTACTAATCCTGACTCACCCACTGGTGGCAAATGGTAGGGGAATTTAGGTCCTCCATGGGGAACATTGCAACTGTATATTAGAGGACTTGCTACAAGAATGTGAATTGATTTTGGTCTTAGGGTGCCAGTGAGCTAGAAAAAGAAAAGCTTTGCCAGTGTCCAAGACTTCATACTAAGTGCCATACGTTTGTGAAGTGACTTCAGTTACAGTCACAATGTCAGGGCTTTGGGAACAATTGAATTCAGTAAGTCTCAAGCTCCCATTAGCCTTTTTCACTGGCCATAAAGGGCTATTATACTGAGATAGTGCATCTCTTGCTACCCCTGCTACCTTTAAGTCAAGGCTTCAAGGCTGTGCTTTCCCTTTGTCCTCCTGGGGTACTCCTTCTGCTGGACCACCTAGGAGGGGATGGGGAGATGATTTTAGGAGCTATTTACAGGTCCCTTTATCACTTCTCTCCCAGGGCTCTTCCCAACTGGGAGATTTCCTTCTGGTATTTATGGGATAGGAAAGTACAAGTATGTAACACCTCAGTTCTTACTGTACAGTCAGATGTAGAGGAAAAAGCAACAGTACATTGAATTGGCCCAAAGTTCCCTGAGGTGTCACAAAGTCTTTTCTTCCCCACCGTGCATCACTTTTCCTCCCCATGCTGAGTGGGAAGGTGACACTGTCTATTCCTGCCTTGAGGACACTTTGATTCATCACCCACCAGCCATACTGTTCTCTGGCTAGGACTGTGGGGTGTTTTCACCCTTTGCTGACTTGTGCTTGACTCACACGACAATACCTGTTTGTTTATTTATTTATTTTTGGCTGCGTTTCGTCTTCATTGCTGCACGCGGGCTTTCTCTAGTTGCGGCGAGCGGGGGCTACTCTTCGTTGCAGTGTGCGGGCTTCTCTTTTCGGTGGCTTCTTTGTTGCGGAGCATGGGCTCTAGGCATGCGGGCTTCAGTAGTTGTGGCTCACAGGCTCTAGAGCACAGGCTCAGTAGTTGTGGCGCGCAGGCTCAGTAGTTGTGGCGCATGGGCTTAGTTGCTCCGCGGCATGTGGGATCTTCCCGGACCAGGGCTCAAACCTGTGTCCCCTCCATTGGCAAGCAGATTCTTAACCACTGTGCCACCAGGGAAGCCCATATACCTGTTTAAAAAGAAATCCACTTTAACCTGGATCAGTTGCTGCCCCACTAGTATGATAACATCTCTTAAATTTTTGACCAGTTTTTAACATAAATACTAGGAAAGTTTTCCAGGGCAATGGGGCCGACCATAAGAATAGATCTAGAATCTCTTGAGGTAGTTTCTCATTCTCCACTGTTTCACCTTCATCAGCATTGTAGACCCAACCTGGGCAGTAAGAGCCTGAATGCCAGTCAGTGACTCAGCTGTGGTTTCCCCTAAGAGTTTGTCTCTTTCAGGGAAATCTCTCCAAGAGGGTTCAAGGTCCCCCATAGCAGCCAAGGCCCACTGCAAAAACTGAGACCCTCTCTGTCATCTTTGAATGGACTTAAATTTGGCTTGATAGGCTGCAGGAGGGCCTTAGAAATAAGGTGTCCCTGCTGTGGCCATTCTTCCATAACAATCATTAGGTACCCAACATCCTTGTCTCCCAGGTGAGCCGACCAGAGCACAACAGTTAGTCTGGTTTCTGCCACAGTGGTTGCAGATTTGCCTCCTTTTTCTCCATGTAGATGTGCATCTCTGACTGTTGGGATGGAACCTTCTGCACATCCAGCATAAATCGTAATGCTAGTGGTCACAGCGTAGAGAACTTAAGGTTGACAGCCCAGTTGGTAAGAAAGCCCACCCTGAACAGAGTTAACGACAACCCCTGCACCTTTGGAGCTGTTGTCTTTGAACTGATGTCCCAGTATCCAGTTTACAAACACCACCTCAATTCTGCCTCATTTACAGGCAATAAACTGGAGGACCATTTATTGTCTAGTCAACCAACCAATTCAGTCAGCCTATTCGCTACCGATATTATGGACTTCGCTCAGATACCTTTAATTGGCCCAAAAGATCTTCCCTCTTTCTCTTCCACAAAGTCACACTTCTGTCAGTATGCCATTCTCATCACAGAAACCGGCAAGAATTGTGACAAGTTGGGTTTGACCTTATTTTCAAGCTCATATGCTAGCCTGCCAGATTTTCATGGATGGTGGTAGAAGACATGAGACTCCTGGGTCAGAGAGAAAGGACAGTTTAGTACGTACAGCAGTAGAAATAGCCAGAGAATCGGCACTTTTAGCATTGATTCCCTGAGCCCCAATTCCCTTATATGATGCACAGAGCACCAGCTGACACTCACAGGCAGTGAGTTGTGTTACAGGAGAGAAACCTTGACCGTAGGGGACCTAAATCTTTTATAAGGGGCAGTTAATTATGCCTGAACTTTGCTCCAGAGGGAGACACTATCTTTACCTTCTCAGACTGTAAACCAGCATGTCCTCCGTACCTTCTCAGACTGTAAACCAGCATGTCCTCCGCTCTGGAGGGAAACATTCTCCCTCTCTTCCCAGGCTGTTGGCTGTATAAGCATCCTTGAAAAGGCAGTCTCAAACAAAACAGTCACTGGTCACTCTGAGAGACCCATGGAGAATGGTCTCCTGACAATGAATTGATACTCTTTGCCAGAATAGAATAAAATTGAGGATGACTAAAATTTTGCAGCATCTAAATCGAGGGAAACTTTAAAAAATCATACAGTTAGACAACTTTGATGAAAACTATTGCAATTGACAGAGAAGAGTCCATTGAAAATATCAGCAATTTCAAATATATAAACTGTGAATAAATTTTATACATCTTGAAGAAGATTGCAGGCAATTTCATGAAAAAGAAACTACGGGATGTTGAAATTTTTAAGAAAAATACTAGCAATGCAGTATTTGGAAAGATATAGCTCAGAGGCTAATTATTCTGCTTGTATTAGTTGCAATAATCAGATATTCAATATAAAGAAGTCTTGAAAACTTTGCTTTATACATACATGTCATTTTTATTTTCAAAAAGAATTTTAATTTTGAAAGGAGCTTCTAAGTAGAACTATTTACAAATCCACCAATATAATTAAAAAACAATTTATAGTCAGTAATTAAATGTTTTCCAGAACGATATATCATTTCAATTTTTAGGACCCTCTTTCAGGATCAAAAACGTCTGGTGTTGATCACAAGTTATCTGTCCATCTAAGAATGAATGAAAGTTACCTAATGAGAGGAAGGAATTCTGAGTGATTGTAGGAGACTAGTGAGGAGTGAAGAAATTTTAAAAAGCTCCCATGAGAAATGTGAAAGTAATATCATACCATATATGCACAGAGCAGTTCTGTTGAATTCATTTATATTTTCACCAATCATTCAGAGAAGTACTGAACTTTTGAGATAGAAGGAAACTTAGAATTCATCTACTTTAACGTTCAGTTTAATGTAATATCTTTAAATCTTAAAAGCCTTAATTATATTTTTAAATAATTTAGGGGGCATGTGAAAAAGTAATTTGTTGGACATATTTAATATAAAAGTATATTCCATTCATACTGCTGCTGCTCTACTGGAAGAATCAGCTTTATTCTCTCCTGGGGGCTACTTTCCTCCTTTTAGCTGTATAGGTTTATTTGAATCTTTTAATTAAAAAGCTGCTTTAATTTGGGCCGTATTCTACACCTGCAGTAATATCAGCTACTTGACATCTTCTTCCTTTTCGTAATTGCATTAAATTTTAACACCGCTTTTGGTTGCTGAGTAACTTAGTCGTGAAAATTAGCAGGATGGGGATATAGCGAGGTGATTAAAAGCTGAGCTTCTGGGGTCAGTTTGAACCAAGTTGGAGCTCTAGTTATAGCTTTTCCAAGTCATGTGACTTCAAGTTATTTGATCCCTGTGAGCCTCAACTGCCTTACCAGTAAAATGGGGATACTAGTGACAATACTTTACTCACTGAACTGTGAGGATTAAATGAGAGAGTCCATGTTAAAAAGCTTAGTGCAGTGCCTGGCACCTGGTTGACATTCAGTAAACATTGATGATGATGATGATGAATATAATGACAATATCGACATAATACAAAAACCAGAATAAAATAGTAGTGGAAAATTCAGTGTAGTCTTAATTAAAAAACAGGCCATGAGTATCAGAATCGAATTATAACTTTAAACTAGGTATTAAATTATGTATTGCTTCACATTTCATGGGATTATTTCAGAAGGGGTGCCTGGTGACATCTACCATTAGTTCATTTTTCTCACCTGAGAGGCTCTAGTATGTGGGAAAAGGGAATGAATGATTTGAGTGGGAAAGGATGGTATTTATAAGGATGTGCAGAATAAGTACATCCTTTGCTTGCTGCGATTTTTGCAGCCTGATGATTTTTGCAAGTGGTTTGCAAAGCTGGGATAACTAATCTGAACTATAGCCTTAGTAGTAAAGTCAATATTTTTATCCTTGTTTTACAGATAGAGGAACTGAGCCAACACATGGTAAATGTCTTTGTCAAGGTTACCTAGAAAGTCGGGCAGAACTACACATGTATTTCTGGGTCCTGATTCCAAAGCCATAGGCTGTCTAATTCCGGCAATAGACAAAACAAGTGAAAACACATTCTATGTGGTAGTTATTTCTAAAATAGAATAATGCAAATATCATTTTCAAAATCTCCAAATCAAGGTCACACCTGTGTAATCACATATTTCTAACATTATTATTTATGCTGACGGTAGTTGAAGTGTGCAAGAAAACGTATTTGCGGAAAGAAAGTACTAATTATATTGATAAAGCAGTCTTTGGAAGGGAACCGGTGCTAGAGGGAGAAATACTATAGAAGGAGTTGACTTAATACATTGAATAAATTTATACCTGATACATTTTAATAGTGAACTGAAACTCATAAAAAAAAAAAAAAAGTACTGGTGGGATTTCCCACTGAGATATCGGCAGTTCTGCATTTCCTTTCCTTTCTGTAGCCCCAGCTTATCTGTGTCTCTATGGCTAGGTAAAGGAGAGAGTCAGCCAGCCAGAGTGAATTCATCACAAAATAGCCTAATTCTTGGCCAGCAGAAAAGAACTATTTATTTCTTCTGTAAAGCAGGGTGTGGGTAGGCACCTTAATTAGAAGCACATTTAGATGCAGGGAATAACTATATTTCCTTTCTCTATTTTAGTCTTCAGTCTTTGGCTGAACTGTGTGATCAAGCAGCTCCTGGAAACCATTTGAAATTGGCATAGATGGATCTTCCTTGACTAAATTTAGCAGGAGAGTCAAAATTTTAGTAGTCTGTCTCACCCACTCTAAGTTAATTTACCAGTTAGCATTTGTGGGTGCTAACTGGCTGTTGTTTGTGTGGAAATGTACAGTTTTGCTTTCCAGGAGAAAAGAGATGGGGGTGGGGTGTAGTCAGCCCTGAAACTGTTCCTATTCCAGGATTAGACATTATTTTCCTCTTCCAGGGGAGAGATAAGCCAGACATGTCCAGACATGCCTTCTATAAAAGGCTGGCTCAGAAAAGCCCTCTATAGAACAAATTCACTTTCACTATTGCTATTTCAGGTAAATTGCATCCCTAAATACTTTATATAAAAATTTTCCATTTGCTAAATTTGGTTGAAAAAATAGTATTTCATTTGGATGGTGGATAAAAAATAATCAACCTTGTGACAACTGATACATTAAAAAATAGTCTCATGTGGATTTAGAGTCTCACAACTAAAGAAAGAGAAACCTATCATGCTTTGGGGCTAATTTCAAATACTGCTTTTGTGCTAAACAATAGCCATATCAACAAGCCAGGTTCTGTCACCACCTACAATAGGAATTGGACATTTACTGGGTCATTAGGTCTACTCTGGCTGTTATTGTCACATTGGAGTCCATTCAGTGCACTGATCTTTTTTTCCCATTAAACAGATGAGTTAATGAAATGAGAACCACCTGAATCCCAGGTCCATTACAAGACCCCTGCATGGTCGGGCTCCCACCTCCCCATCAGCGTTCCCCTTCCAAAGCTGTGTTTGCCGCACCCTCTGTGGTAGCCCACCAGTTGATCTAGTCACACCTGCCTTTGCATGAGCCTGGAAGGGAACTTTTTTTCCTTCCTCCGAGAAAATTCCTTTGGTCACGTTTCTGGGTTGTACCCTCATAGCCCGTTTCCACCCTGGCTCCTTTGTATCTATGTCATTATATCTCTTTGGTAGAAGTGATTCGTGAATTTCCTCCTTGCCCCACCCTTGACTATAATCTCTTTAAGAGTAGAAAATATCGTTGTATCCCCACCGCTTAGTTCAGTGTCTAGCAGCTACACAGAGGAAACTCAATATGGATTTGTTGAGTAAATGACTGAATAAATAAATGTTAGGAGAACTTCCTCCAAATCAAGTCAACAGAATGCAGAAGAGCCACCTGTGTCTGGGGCAAGGATTAGTGGCCTCACTGAGATAACAGGAAACAGAAGAAGCTAAAACCTTGAAGACAGACTTTTCCAACCTTGCAGTTTTTCTGGAAGGTTCACTCTGTTACTGAGTGCCCCGGTGCCCTGGAACAAGTTTACATCGTTAGTGTCAGATTTTGAAGACCCTGATCTATAAAAGAACTGTTTCCACAGGAACTTCTCAGGTAATGGAATTGATTTTTTTTTTCCAGGAGTGCTTGATAAACTTAACTATAACCCTGAGTTAAAACTGAAAGGAGCCCCAAGAGAGAAGCACAGCCAAATGGAAATAACTTTGAAGCATCAGTGAGTGCATATATGAGATTTGAATTCCAGGGTCACAGCTTCAAGGGATGCCTGTTCTAATAGACGGAGGGCCGGCCGGGTAGGCTTCCTGCTCCTTCGCTGTACTCCACCTGTGTGATGACTGGGGTCCGGTCGGAGCAGACATCTTTGGCCCCAAATCTCTGCCATCCAGGGCAGCAGCAGTAACGGCTGGTCACATGCAGAGGACAGGTGAAGGTATTAAGCAGGAAGGAGACCTCTCGCAAAACATACATAGTTCTCTTTGGAAGCTGCATTTTTCAAGGTGTGATCCTAGGAGTTCTGGCTGTGTGCTTTTTAAAAATGCAGATTCATGCCTGCCCAGCCCCACCTAAATCAGAATTTTCCATTGTTTGGGGGAGTGGGGGTGACCGGGGAATGGTGTTGGTTTGCTCAGGCTGCAAAGTACTACAGACTGTGTGGCTTAAACAACAGAAATGTATATTCTCAGAGTTCTGGAGTCTGGAAATCCGCGATGAAGGTGCCGGCAGGATTGGTTTCTCTTGAGGCCTCTCTCCTCGACTTGCAGACGGCCGCCCTCTTGCTAACTTTCCATAGGGTCGTCCCTTCTTGCTCCCGAGCCCCTTGTATCTCTCCGTGTGTCCTGATATTCTCTTGTAAGGACACCGGTCTGACTGGAGTAGGGCCCACCCTGTGGGGCCTTATTGTAACTTAATCACCTCTTTAAAAACCCTAACTCCAAATACAGTCACATTCTGAGGTATTGGTGCTTATGGCTTCAGCATATGAATCTTGGTGGGGACACAATTCAGTCCATACAAAACCATTCATTAAAAGACACTTCAGATGATCCAGAAGCACACATTTGAAAAGCAGTGGTGGTTCTTCACTCCTTCCCTTATAGAAAACTGTAGGGCTGTAGCTAATCCTTGGAAAAACCAAGAACCTTCTGCCTCTTGCTGCTCTAAACTCATTAGGCACATCGGTGAGTGTCATGACCCTCAAGGCCAAGGAATGCTATGCACTGTTTAACCTAATGTGATGACTCTTTCCTTCTAAACGTTAACTCCTCATTCGGAACTCTCAGAACATTACTTAGGTGAAGGAGTATTTACAAGCATAATTTTTATTTTACCAGGCTCAACAGACATCGTTTTTATGAATTAAAAACCTCTAATGGAAACATCAACCTCCATCCATTCATTAACCCATGTCTATTGAGCCGTCATGTGCAAAGACCTTGAATAACTTGTCATCAGGACAGCCTGGCAACCGGTTAGCCCAGCAGCCATGACACACAGGACTCGGCATGCCTGTCACACTTTGCAGTTACGGGAGATTTGTCTATGCCTGTCTAATGTCAAGTACCAAATTATATCATATCATGTCTTCTTTGCCAGCTGGCAAGTTTCTTGAGAGCAGGGGCAAGCACTAGACCTTATCCAGCTTTATTTCTCTAAAATAGTAGATAAATATTTTTATCTGGCATAAATATTTTCTGAATGAATGAATAATGAATTCACTTGAGAAATGTCTTTAGGTTTGAGATTTGTCTGAGGAGGTACAGGCAGACCTCATTTTATTGTGCTTTGCAGATACTGCCTTTTTTTTTTTTTTTTTTAACAAATTGAAGGTTTGTGGCAACCTTGCATCAGGCAAGTCTGTTGGGGTCACTTCTCCAGCAGCATTTGCTCACTTCATGTCTCTGTGTCACACTTTCGTAATTCTCACGATATCTCAAACTTTTCCATTATTGTTATACTCATTATGGTGATCTGTGATCAGTGGTCTTTGATGTTACTACTACGACTCACGGAAGGCTCAGATGATGGTTAACATTTTTTAGCAATAAAGTATTTTTAAATTAAGTTACATACATTTTTAAAGACATGATGCTATTGCACACTTAATAGACTATAGTGTAAACGTAACTTTTCTATGCACTGGGAAACCAAAAACTGCACTTTATTGAGGTGGTCTGGAACTGAACCCACAAAATCTCTGAGGTCTGCCTGTACTTCCTTATCCCTCATCTTTACTAACCTCATGAAATTACACATATTCACTATTTTACATCTCTTCCTATGGAGGTGAAAGAAGAAAACCTCAATATTTCTCTGTACAACCTCAAGAACAACAATGCAAAAAATATATGAATAAAATTCAAATGTATTGCTTTAATAGAAAAATTTAATAGTAAACCAGTAAGTGATGAACAAAGGAGTAACCCCGTTATGGAAAACACATTATGCTAGTATTAGTCATTTCACACACACACACACACACACACACACACACACACACAGCAGCAGCAGACTTGTGTCTAAAGAGAGGGCTCCTGGAAAAGCCTCTCTTTTCTTCGAAGAAAGCATCTGTAACAAGTACTACGGCTCTGAACTGTTGACTGCAAGTTTCCAGGGCATGACGTGAGCGTGATCTTTCCCTGTGCGGCCACAAAGAAGCAAGTCTTCATTTGGGACTCAGACATTTTCTTTCTTTGTGCGAGTTTGTCATTTTATTCATTAGAACAGCATGGAAGCAATAGTTGGGCATTTTGTTTGCATGAAGGAGAATCTTTAAAGAGTTCTAGTCTGAAAAGCATTTCATTATCCTCTTAAAACAATGCCTTTTGTTAAAACATTTCTAGCTTAAGACTGAAATGTGAGGTATTGAGAGAGAAAAATATTACAGAGAGCAAGCAGACAACGTGGTGGCAATAACTCAAAAGAACAGAGTTATAAAAAGATGGTCTTGATAGTGTGATATGTCACTGATTGGGACTCCCTTGATGAAAAATTCTGATAATTCTGTTAGAGTTGAACCTGAAAATAACTTATCTGCTTCTGTAGGAAAACAAAGCTTGTCTTTATTAAGTAAAGAGGTAGCATCAAGTGTAACGGTTCAGAGAGAACACATAAAAACCTATTTGATGAATGCACTGTTTTCTAGTACCTTAGCACTACTAACCTACATAATACAGTGTAATGTCTCCCTCTTATATCCTTTCCCCTCCTCATTATCAGTGGTGAGTTGTGAAGGTTTTTCAGAAAAATAGTGCATTAGATCATGCCTTGAGGCGTGATGGATATTGGCAAGAATGAGGTCTGTTTTGTCTTTAAATGCTCACTGTGGAGAATGAAGAATCCATCCTTGCTCTCCCAGGATGGATCCAGGAATAGATTCCCAAGGCTTTGATGGCCATGAGCAGTAGCTGGAAAAAGCTGAGATTCTTTGGGAAGACTGAGGGGAAAATAGATTTTGGGGTGCCAATCCCTGGATAACAACACAGGGACCCACAGAAGATAGTTAAGGGACATTGTGACTGTCTTTTAGATTTGGAATATTTGAAATTGGTTGCTTATGAAATCATGTTCTTTATGACCGTGGACTTACCGGTATGCCTTTCCAGGGAAGTGAGCCATTTTGGCAGAGTTGCATTTATCTCATTGCTAACGGCGTCCTGTACTACATAATTCTCTTTAAGTGCTCACAAACAATAAAAATGCATTTCTTTAAACATATTTTAGAAATCAGACTTTTAATTATTCTTTGCTGGCCTTCCTTCCGGTTAGCCCATCTCTGACCTCCTATTGTCCTGCTATGTCCAAACAGTTGGGTTCTTTAATTTTCCACAACTGCTTAGGTGCTC
Organism: Physeter macrocephalus; assembly: GCF_002837175.3. Lineage (NCBI taxonomy): Eukaryota > Metazoa > Chordata > Mammalia > Artiodactyla > Physeteridae > Physeter > Physeter macrocephalus. Next base: position 3,332,503 of record NC_041224.1, on the reverse strand, counting down.
TGGCTCAGCTGTTAGATTGGGGTTAAGTTACTGCACAGTAGTGGGACCTTATTTTACATTCCTCTTATAATCTCCAAAGAGCAGAATGTAACACATTTTGATAAAAATGTATTGCTTGTTTGGAATAATCTGACTGCATAAATCAAACAAGGTTCTTCTGATTTCATCTCAGCCTTTTCTCAGCTCTTCATAAATCTCTTAAAAGTTTTAAGAAGAAGATGTATTTGTTACCGATTTCTTAAAAAAAACAAAAACAAACCCCACAGACCTTCCCTTTTCTGCCAGAAGCAGGAGTTTTACAAACACCAACCCACTGAATCCCCCCACCCCCATTACTTAGTGGATCGTTGACTGTAAGTTAGTCATGGCTGAGCTCTAGGGCTGTTCAGTTGGTTATATATGTGACGTATTTTGTGTCAGAAACAACTACTCAACAGACTTTCATCCACTGTGTCTTCCCGCTGCAGATCAGCCAGCCCCTCACAACCACCATCTGAAAACCTTTCTAATAATTACCGCCTGTGGATATTTCCCATTCCTTACCTGCAGTACAGCGTTCGGAAATGGTGGCTCACATTTTAGAGAAGAAACAGGAAGTTGTTTTTCCCTTCTCTTCTCCATACTTGGTGTTCCCAACGGGTTAGTCCACCACTGATCATCAGGCATCCTAATGGGAAAGCACAGCAGTGCTTCTCAGTTACATTCTTTCATCATCGGCCCCATGTCTGATGAATGTTCTTGAGTATGTACACCATTGCTCTCAAGAGGAATATAATGCGCCTGCCTAAAAATAACCACCACTTTCCCATGCTGCGCTCATTCATTCTCAGTAAATATTCTACATTAGAAAAGATTTTTTGCTCTTGCGGTGATTATGTGAGGAAAGATTTGGCAAACACTGCAGATTGATTATTGTCAAGAAAAAAATATAAAAATTAACTTAGTTTTTTTCTTATCTAATTATTGTCTAGCTAGACATTGAATTGAAAAAACAAACAGTAAGATTACTGGGCTGTTTATTGATAAGTTGGACCTTTGATAATGCCAATATTCTTAGGATATTTTGCTTGAGACAAATTTCTTGATAGATTATGTCATGGAATCACAGAATCTTAGAAATAACCTTATAACCCTCTAATCCAATCCCTTCAATTTTAGCTTGAGAAAGATTTTCCCAAAGGGGAAGGTGGGGGAGGAATAAATTAGGAGTTTGGGATTAACATATACACTACTATGTATAAAATAGATAACCAACAAGAAGCTACTGTATAGCACAGGAAACTATTCAATATTTTGTAATAACTCTATAAGGGAAAAGAATCTGAAAAAAAAAATATATATATATATGCATAACAGTCACTTTGCTGTACACCGGAAACTAATACAACATTGTAAATCAACTATACTTCAATCAAACTTTTTTAAATTTTTCAAAAAGATTTAACAGAAGAATAATCTTAATAACATACTTCCTTGCAAAGATAGTACAGAGTTCCTATATACCCAAACACAGTTTCCCCTATTATTAACATCTTCAATTAGTATGGTATGTTTAGCACAATTAATGAGCCAATATTGATATATTATTATTCACTGAAGTCAAAACTTTATTCAGATGTTCTTAGTTTTTATCTAATGACTGTCCTTTTTCTGTACCGAGATCTCATGCAGGATACCATGTTACATTTAGTTGTCAGGTCTCCTTAGGCTCTTTTTTAACTGTGTCAGTGTTTCAGACTTTCCTTGTTTTTGATGACCTTAATGGTTTTTGAGGAGTACTGGTCAAGCATTTTGTAGAATTCCCCTTGAATGGGATTTGTCTGATGTTTTCCCTACGATTAGGCTGGGGTTATGAGCCTTGAGGAAGGCACAGTGGTGAATTGCCATTTTCATCAAATCGTGTGAAGAATATATACTATCAACGTGACTAGACACACTTGGTGTTGACCTTGACTACCTGGCTCAGGTAGTATTTGTTAAGGTTTCTCCACTACAGCTACTCATTTTTTCCCTTTCCATACTGCTCTCTTTGTAGGGAAGTGACTACAAAGAGGGAATTGGGAGCTAGGCTTCCCTTCTTTGAGGATGGAGTGTCTACATGGATTATTTGGAATTCTTCTGCATGGGAGATTTGTCTCTTCTCCTGCCTTTGTTGATTAAATCAGTCACATATTTATAATCATATGGATGCATGAACATTTATTTCATACTTTGAGATATAATCCAATCATTTCTTTATTTTGTTGGTTAAATTATTTCAGCTTTGACCATTGGAAGCTCTTTCAGTTGACTCCTGTCTTCTTGATATAATCCCATCATTGTGGGTTTGGTCTTTTGGTTTTTGAGGGTTTTTTGGTTGTTGTTTTGTTTTTGTTTGTTTTAGCATTTTCTAACTTTCTGGCACTACAAGATGCTCCAGGCTCATCTTGCATGTTTCCTGCCCTAGACCTAGAATCAGCCATTTCTCCATCTTGATTTCTTTTATTGGAGAATGGTATTAGAAACCAAGATCTGGGCACCAGTTTTGCCTGTTGCTACTGGAGTATTGTTGCTTCTAGGCACTCTCAGCTAGCAGAGAAAGGAAATATATGTGTGTATACTAATTCATATATACACCCATATCTATAGATATTCCTATATGTCACCAACTGCATCTTAATTGTGTAAGCTAAACATAAGTTCATATGTCTCCAACTGTAGTCCATTACCTCATGGATCATTCTAGACTCCTCCCCTTGCTTGCCTGTACCCTCTCACTCCAACAGTGGCTTCCACCCTCTGCTATCCACTTTGCTATCCAAATCCTTGTATACTGATTTTAGAATTATTTACCTGTATTCCTGGGGGAAACGACTTTATCAACTGTAGACTAGTGCTCAGGTGCAATTCCTTCTGCCTTTAGTCTTATAGACTTCCCGTATTTCCAAAATTACACAAGTAAGTGACTCTTTTCCCTTCAGTGAAGTTATTTCATATATTTGTAATATAGTTAGAGTCTTTTATCACAGTCTGCATTCCATCCTGTGATCCTCTGACCTCTTAAATGATTTTAATTTGCATATAATAAGGTTCACTCTTTGTAATAACTTCTATGGGTTTTCACAAATACATTGTGCCATGTATCCACCATTACAGTATCATACAGAATAGTTTCATTGCCCTAAAAAGTCTCCTGTGCTTCACCTATTCAGTCCTCCACCAACCTATCCCTTCCTGGACCCCTGAAAGCCAGTGATCTGTTTACCATCCCTATAGTTTAGCCTTTTCCAAAATGTCATATAAATGGAATGATAGAGACTGACCTTTTCAGACTGGCTTCTTTCACTTAACAGTATACATTCAATATTCATCCATGTCTTCGTGTGGTTTGATAGCTCATTCCTTTTTATTGCTGAATGATATTCCACTGTGTTGATATAGCACAGTTTACCCATTCACTTATTAAAGAACGTCTTGGTTGCTTCCAGTGTGGCAGGATTGTAAATAAGGCTGCTATAAAAATTCTTGTGTAGTCCACTGTGTGTTGGAGGGAAATTGGAGGGGGGATGCTCTTCTCCATTCAGTCTTTCAAGGACCCAGGTTGATAAAGTATCTGCCGCCTTCAGTGTGGAACTCTGAAGTTTTTCCTAGCTGTTGACATCCAAGTGGCAATGGAGGAGGAGAAAGGAAGTAGAAAATTGTGCCTTAGATTTTATGGGCAAGGCCTGGATATGGTGCATATATACATCAATTTCTGCCCATATTCCTTTGGTCAGAACTCAGTTGAATGACCCTATTGATTGAGGGAGGCTGGACTGTGTGCCCAGGAAGAGAAGGAAATGCGTTTGGTGAACACATAGCATTGTCTTTGCCTTAATATTCCCATTTGGTCACCATATATGGTTACTCTTCCTCCTAAGCATGGATCACACTTACACCCTTCCCAAGGTACACAATCCAGAGTCCCATCCAGCCACTGCATCCACTCAAAGTCTAGGACCTCAGGCTGGTGTGGTGGTCTGGATGTGGCACCTCATGGTGACTTTGACTCTAAAAACAGCATACAGTGATGGGGCAGGGGGAGGGTAGCCACAATAAACACTCATTCTGAAAAGGGTAGAATGTAAGACACAGCAGCCACTGATGCAGAGCAATGTGGCATCCCATGGGGCTGGCACTGTCAAGTTTTTCTACCCTGGCGGCAGAAGAGGTCTCTCATTATCCCCTGATTAAACTTTATTTTGATCTTTGGTAGGAACTTCATGGCCCCTGGATCCGTTCCCTAAGGGATTCTCCCTTTTTCTTCCTCTTCCTTATCCACATCTGAAAGGGGCATTTGGTACCCCCTATAGATGCTATAGAGCTCCCTGCATTTAGATGATTAAAGTTTCAAGGATTGTTTTAAGTCACAAAAAGTCAGAGACTTTCAATATCCATGCTCATTGTTTCTTTGGTAATAAAATTCCCTTAAGTACTGAATGGGCTCCTTCCTAATCCATTATCTTTCAGTCATTCCATATACCCGTAAGCTCATGACAAATTATTTAGAAGGTATGATTCTCAAATTTATTTTATTTCTTGGCTTCCCCTCTATCTTTCCTCTCAATCCTATCTCTCACACCTAAATGGTGGATTTTTTTTTTTTTTTTTTTTTTGGCCACGCCATGCGGCATGTGGGATCTTAGTTCCCTGACCAGGGATCAAACCCATGCCCCCTGAATTGGGAGCACGGAATCTTAATCACTGGACTGCCAGGGAGGTCCCAGTGGTGGATCTTTTGAAGCTACTAATCTTGAGAGGGAAGGCCACATTCTTAATTTGATTTTATTGTGAGACTGAATTTTAATTGTCTCTTTGGCTCAAAAGCTTGTTTAATCTTAAATCCTCAAGTCTTAAGTTGGGTTGTATAGAAGCAGGTGATTTTTTCACTATTGGCCAAATTTCTAGAAACTGTCCAATTCTCTCCTATATACATCTTTTTTTTTTTCTGCCATGCCAAACTCAGCCAAGGTCACCAGCACACACTAATCCATTCATCCTTTCCAACCAATTTCTCCAGAAAGGCCACTTCAGTGGGCACATGGTCTGTCTTCCATGTTACTAAAATTTCCCCAAATGTTTTGCCACAGTATAACATCGATTTCCATCTCCTCTGGCATCTGGTATTCGTTTCCTTGTTAATACCGTATATTTTAGGGTTGTGTTACAGCAGCACCTTGCATCAAGGTATTGATTTCCATATTAGGCAGGATAATTGACACCTCTGATGGTTCTCAGTAAGAATCCCAACACAAAAATCTCAGTGACTTAATGCACTGAAAGTATGTAATTCTTCTCATCACATTCCAATATGGGTCTTCAGGAAGACCTAGTCCACACAGCCATTAAGAGAACCAGATTGACAGTTGCATCTCCATCTTCAACACGTGGCTTACAAGGTCACTTTAAGCATCAACATCCAGCAAACAGAGGGGAGGAGAGACTCTATTGCTCTGCCTTAATTCCTCTGGCCAGAAGTCAGTCATGTGATCTTTTTTGTTTTTTTTGTTTTTTTTTAACTTTATTGGGTGCTTTTATTTTTATGGTAATTTTATTTTTAATTTTTTGAGAAACCTCAGTACTGTTTTCCATAGTGGCTACACCAATTTACATTCCCACCAACAGTGCAGGGGGTTCTTTTTCTCCAAATCCTCACTAACACTTGTTATTTTATTTTATTTTTTAACATCTTTACTGGAGTGTAATTGCTTTACATCTTTGTGTTAGTTTCTGCTGTATAACAAAGTGAATCAGCTGTATGGTATATCCCCATATGCCCTCCCTCTTGCATCTCCCTCCCACCCTCCCTATCCCACCCCTCTAGGTGGTCACAAAGCACCGAGCTGATCTCCCTGTGCTCTTCGGCTGCTTCCCACTAGCTATCTATTTTACATTTGGTAGTGTATCTATGTCCATGCCACTCTTGCACTTGTCCCAGCTTACCCTTCCCACTCCCCATGTCCTTAGGTCCATTCTCTACATCTGCATCTTTATTTCTGTCTTGCCTGTAGGTTCTTCAGAACCATTTTATTTTAAAGATTCCATATATATGCGTTAGCATATGGTATTTGTTTTTCTCTTTCTGACTGACTTCACTCTGTATGACAGACTCTAGGTCCATCCACCTCACTACAAATAACTCAATTTCGTTTCTTTTTATGGCAGAGTAATATTCCATTGTATATATGTGCCACATCTTCTTTATCCATTCATCTGTCAGTGGACACGTAGGTTGATTCCATGTCCTGGCTATTGTAAATAGTACTGCAATGAACATTGTGGTACATGACTGTTTTTGAATTATGGTTTTCTCCAAGTATATGCCCAGTAGAGGGATTGCTCGATCATATGGTAGTTCCATTTTTAGTTTTTTAAGGAACCTCCATACTGTTCTCCATAGTGGCTGTATCAGTTTACATTCCCACCAATAGTGTAGGAGGGTTCTCTTTTCTTCACACCCTCTCCAACATTTATTGTTTGGAGAATTTTTGATGACAGCCATTCTGACCAGTGTAAGGTGATACCTCATTGCAGTTTTGATTTGCATTTCTCTAATGATTAGTGATGTTGAGCATCCTTTCATGTGTTTGTTGGCAATCTGTATATCTTCTTTGGAGAAATGTCTGTTTAGGTCTTCTGCCCATTTTTGGATTGGGTTGTTTGTTT
>NC_041224.1:3270701-3325781 GCF_002837175.3 Physeter macrocephalus | reverse complement strand
CTTGTATATTTTGGAGATTAATCCTTTGTCAGTTGCTTCATTGGCACATATTTTCTTCCATTCTGAGGGTTGTATTTTCATCTTGTTTATGGTTTCCTTTGCTGTGCAAAAAGATTTAACTTTCATTAGGTCCCATTTGTTTATTTTTGTTTTTATTTCCATTTCTCTAGGAGGTAGGTCAAAAGGATCTTGCTGTGATTTGTGTCGTAGAATGTTCTGCCTATGTCTTCCTCGAAGAGTTTGATAGTGTCTGGCCTTATATTTAGGTCTTTAATCCATTTTGAGTTTATTTTTGTGTATGGTGTTAGGGAGTGTTCTGATTTCATTCTTTTACATGTAGTTTTCCCAGCACCATTTATTGAAGGGGCTGTCTTTTCTCCATTGTATACTCCTGTCTCCTTTATCAAAGATAAGGTGACCATATGTGGGTGGGGTTATCTCGGGGCTTGCTATCCTGTTCCATTCATCTATATTCTGTTTTTGTGCCAGTACCATACTGTCTTGATTACTGTAGCTTTATACTATAGTCTGAACTCAGGGAGATTGATTCCTCCAGCACCATTTTTCCTTCTCCAGATTGCTTTGGCTATTTGGGGTCTTTTGTGTTTCCATACAAATTGTGGAATATTTTGTTCTAGTTCTGTGAAAAATGCCATTTGTAATTCGACAGGGATTGCATTAAATCTATAGATTGCTTTGGGTAATATAGTCATTTTCACAATGTTGATTCTTCCAATCCAAGAACATGGTATAACCCAAATTCATTGATTAGCTCTAGTAGCTTTCTGGTAGCATCTTTAGGATTCTCTATGTATAGTATCATGTCATCTGCAAACGTGACAGTTTTACTTCTTTTCCTATTTGGATTCTTTTTATTTCTTTTTCTTCTCTGATTGCTGTGGCTAAAACTTCCAAAACTATGTTGAATAATAGTGGTGAGAGTGGGCAACCTTGTCATGTTCCTGATCTTAGTGGAAATGGTTTCAGTTTTTCCCATTGAGAACGATGTTGGCTGTGGGTTTGTAATATATGGACTTTATTATGTTGAGGTAGGTTCCCTCTGTGCCTACGTTCTGGAGAGTTTTTATCAGAAATGGGTGTTGAATTTTGTTGAAAACTTTTCCTGCATCTATTGAGATTATCGTATGGTTTTTCTCCTTCAGTTTGTTAATATGGTGTATCACATTGATTGATTTGCATATATTGAAGAATTCTTGCATTCCTGGGATAAACCCCACTTGATCATGGTGTATGATCCTTTTAATGTGTTGTTGGATTCTGTTTGCTAGTATTTTGTTGAGGATTTTTACATCTATATTCATCAGTGATATTGGTCTGTAATTTTCTTTTTTTGTAATATCTTTGTCTGGTTTTGGTATCAGGGTAATGGTGGCTTTGTAGAATGAATTTGGGGGTGTCCCTCCCTCTGCAATTTTTTGGAAGAGTTTGAGAAAGGTGGGTGTTAGCTCTTCTGTAAATGTTTGATAGAATTCACCTGTGAAGCCATCCTGTCCTGGACTTTTCTTAATTGGAAGATTTTTAATTACAGTTTCAATTTCGTTACTTGTGATACATATGTTTATATTTTCTATTTCCTCCTGGTTCAATCTTGGAAGGTTGTGCTTTTCTAAGAATTTGTTCATTTCTTCCAGGTTGTCCATTTTATTGGCATATAGTTGCTTGTAGTAATCTCTCATAATTCTTTGTATTTCTGCAGTGTCAGTTGTTACTTCTCCTTTTTCATTTCTAATTCTTTGGATTTGAGTCTTCTCCCCTTTTTCTTGATGAGTCTGGCTAATGGTTTATCAATTTTGTTTATCTTCTCAAAGAACCAGCTTTTAGTTTTATTGATCTTTGCTATCATTTCCTTCATTTCTTTTTCGTTTATTTCTGATCTGATCTTTATGATTTGTTTGCTTCTGCTAACTTTGGTCGTTTTTTGTTCTTTCTCTCATTGCTTTAGGTATAAGAGTAGGTTGTTTATTTGAGGTGTTTCTCGTTTCTTGATGTAGGATTGTATTGCTATAAACTTCCCTCTTAGAACTGCTTTTGCTGCATCCCATAGGTTTTTGGTCGTCATGTTTTCACTGTCATTTGTTTCTAGGTATTTTTTGATTTCTTCTGATTTCTTCAGTCATCTCTTGGTTATTTAGTAGTGTATTGTCCAGCCTCCATGTGTTTGTATCTTTTACATTTTTTTTTCCTGTAATTGATATCTAGTCTCATAGCGTTGTGGTCAGAAAAGATACTTGATACAATTTCAATTTGCTTAAATTTATTAAGGCTTGATTTGTGCCTCAGATGTGATCTATCCTGGAGAATGTTCCACGAGACCTTGAGAAAAAGTGTATTCTGTTGTTTTTGGATGGAATGTCCTGTAAATATCAATTAAATCCATATTGTTTAATGTGTCATTTAAAGTTTGTGTTTCCTTATTTATTTTCATTTTAGATGATCTGTCCATTGGTGAAAGTGGGGTGTTAAAGGCCCCTACTATGATTGTGTTACTGTCGATTTCCCTTTTTATGGCTGTTAGTATTTGCCTTATGTATTGAGGTGCTTCTCTGTTGGATGAATAAATAATAACACTTGTTATATCTTCTTCTTGGATTGATCCCTTGATCATTATGTAGTGTCCTTCTTTGTCTCTTGTAATAGTCTTTATTTTTTTTTTTTGTGGTATGCGGGCCTTCCTCTGTTGTGGCCTCTCCCGTTGCAGAGCACAGGCTCCGGATGCGCAGGCTCAGCAGCCATGGCTCACGGGCCCAGCCGCTCTGCGGCATGTGGGATCCTCCCAGACCGGGGCGCGAACCCGGTTCCCCTGCATCGGCAGGTGGACGCGCAACCACTGCGCCACCAGGGAAGCCCCTAGTCTTTATTTTAAAATCTATTTTGTCTGATGTGAGAATTGCTACTCCACCTTTCTTTTGATTTTCATTTGCATGGAGTATCTTTTCCATCCCCTCACTTTCAGTCTGTATGTGTCCCTAAGTGTGAAATGGGTCTCTTGTAGACAGCGTATATACAGGTCTTGGTTTTTTATCCATTCAGCCAGTCTATGGCTTTTGGTTGGAGCGTTTATTCCATTTACATTTAAGTTAATTATCAATATGTGTTCCTATTACCACTTTCTTAATTGTTTTGGGTTTGTTATTGTAGGTCTTTTCCTTCTCTTGTGTTTCCTGCCTAGAGAAGTTCCTTTAGCATTTGTTGTAAAGCTGGTTTGGTGGTGCTGAATTCTCTTAGCTTTTGTTTGTCTGTAAAGGTTTTCATTTCTCTGTCAAACCTGAATGAGATCCTTGCTGGTTAGAGTCATCTTGGTTGTAGGTTTTTCCCTGTTCTCACTCCCTTTCTTTTTCTCTTCTTCTTCTGGGACACCTATAATTCGAATGTTGGTGCATTTAATGTTGTCCAGAGGTCTCTTAGACTGCCCTCAATTCTTTTCATTCTTTATTCTGCTCTGTGGTAGTTATTTCCACTATTTTATCTTCCAGGTCACGTATCCGTTCTTCTGCCTCAGTTTTTCTGCTATTGATTCCTTCTAGAGAATTTTTAATTTTATTTATTGTGTTGTTCATCATTGTTTGTTTGCGCTTCAGTTCTTCTAGATCCTTGTTAAACGTTTCTTGTATTTTCTCCATTCTATTTCCAAGATTTTGGATCATCTTTACTATCATTACTCTGAATTCTTTTTCAGGTAGACTGCCTATTTCCTCTTCATTTGTTATGTCTGGTGGGTTTTTACCTTGCCTCTTCATCTGCTGCATATTTCTCTGTCTTCTCATTTTCCTTAACTTACTGTGCTTGGGGTCTCTTTTTCACAGGTTGCACATTAGTACCTCCCGTTGTTTTTGGTGTCTGCCCCCAATGGGTAAGGTTGGTTAAGTGGGTAGTGTAGGCTTCCTGGTGGAGGGGACTGGTGCCTGTGTTCTAGTAGATGAGGCTGGAACTTGTCTTTCTGGTGGGCAGGGCCACATCTGGTGGTGTGTTTTGGGGTGTCTGTGAAGTTAGTATGATTTTTAGGCAGCCTCTCTGCTAGTTGGGTGGGTTGTGTTCCTGTCTTGCTAGTTGTTTGGCACGGGGTGTCCAGCACTGTAGCTTGCTGGTCATTGAGTGGAACTGCGTCTTAGCGTTGAGACGGAGATCTCTGGGAGACCTCTTGCTGATTGATAATACGTGGGGCCGGGAGGTCTCTGCTGGTCCAGTGTCCTGAACTCGGCTCTCCCACCTCAGAGGCTCAGGCCTGACAGCCTGCTGGAGCACCAAAACCCTGTCAGCCACATGGCTCAGAAGAAAAGGCAGAAAAAAGAAGAAAGAAAGAAAGAAATATAAAATAAAGTTATTAAAATAAAATATTTAAAAAAGATTAAAAAAGAAGAGAGTAACCAAACCAATAAACAAATCCACCAATGATAACAAGCACTAAAAACTAAACTAAGATAAACATAAAAATCAGAAACTAGTCAGTCACATACAGCAAACCCCAAGTCTACAGTTGCTCCCAAAGTCCACCTCCTCAATTTTGGGATGATTCATTGTCTATTCATGCATTCCAGTTACAGGGTACATCAGGTTCGTTGTGGAGATTTAATCCACTGCTCCTGAGGCTGCTGGGAGAGATTTCCCTTTCTCTTCTTTGTTCGCACAGCTCCTGGGCTTCAGCTTTGGATTTGGACCCGCCTCTGCATGTAGGTTGCCCTCTGGCATATCTGCTTTGCCCAGACAGGAGGGGTTAAAGGAGCAGCTGGTTAGAGGGCTCTGGCTCACTCAGGCCGGGGGGAGGGAGGGACACGGATGCGGGGCGAGCCTGTGGTGACAGAGGCCGGCGTGACGTTGCACCAGCTTGAAGTGCACCATGTGTTCTCCCACGGAAGTTGTCTTTGGATCCCGGGACCCCGGCGGTGGCGGGCTGCACAGGCTCCCAGGAGGGGAGGTGTGGAGAGCGACCTGGGCTCGCACACAGGCTTCTTGGTGGCGGCAGCAGCAGCATTAGCATTTCATGCCCATCTCTGGTGTCTGTGCTGATAGCCACAGCTTGCCCCCATCTCTGGAGCTTGTTTAGGCGGTGCTCTGAATCTCTTCTCATGCACCCCGAAACAAGGGTCTCCTGCCTCTTAGACAGTTCCACAATTTTTCCCGGACTCCCTCCTGTTTAGCTGTGGCGCACTAGCCCCTTCAGGCTGTGTTCACGCCGCCAACCCCAGTCCTCTCCCTGGGATCCGACCGAAGCCCGAGGCTCAGCTCCCAGCCCCGCCCGCCCCGGCGGGTGAGCAGACAAGCCTCTCGGGCTGGTGAGTGCTGGTCAGCACCGATCCTCTGTGGGAATCTCTCCGCTTTGCCCTCCGCACCCCTTTGGCTGCGCTCTACTCCGTGGCTCTGGAGCTTACCCCTGCCCACACCCCATCTCTGCCAGTGAAGGGTCTTCCTAGTGTGTGGAAACTTTTCCTCCTTCACAACTCCCTCCCAGAGGTGCAGGTCCTGTCCCTATTCTTTTGTTTCTGTTTTTTGTTTTTTCTTTTGCCCTTCCCAGGTACGTGGGGAGTTGCTTGCCTTTTGGGAAGTCTGAGGTCGTCTGCGAGTGTTCAGTAGGTGTTTTGTAGGAGCTGTTCCACATGTAGGTTTTATTTTTTTTTTTTTTTTGCGGTACGCGGGCCTCTCACTTGTTGTGGCCTCTCCCTTTGCGGGGCACAGGCTCCGGACGCGCAGGCGCAGCGGCCATGGCTCACGGGCCCAGCCGCTCCGTTTGTAGGGGCTGTTCCACATGTAGGTTTTATTTTTTTTTTTTTTTTTGCGGTACGCGGGCCTCTCACTTGTTGTGGCCTCTCCCTTTGCGGGGCACAGGCTCCGGACGCGCAGGCGCAGCGGCCATGGCTCACGGGCCCAGCCGCTCCGCGGCATGTGGGATCCTCCCAGGCCAGGGCACGAACCCGTGTCCCCTGCATCGGTAGGCTGGCTCTCAACCACTGCACCACCAGGGAAGCCCGTAGATGTATTTTTGATGTATTTGTGGGGAGGAAGGTGATCTCCACATCTTACTCCTCTGCCATCTTGAAGATCCTCCATGTGATCTTAATTATAATTGCAAGTCAGGGTAAGAAATGGGATCTAGCTCTGAGTGTATATGTCCAAGAGAAAATAGAAATAGGCTTGATTAACATAGAGCATTGATTCTGCCACAGTCTTGTTGAATTTCTGTCACCTCATTAATAAAATGGAGCCATTGATAACCTACCACACAGGGTGTTGTTTATGAAAGCTATAATTTATGTAAGCAACAATTGAGTTCCTGGTACATTTTCTCATATGTGAAAAATCCTACCTCCCCACCCCCCGCCTTCTCTTTGTTTCTCTCTTCCTTCTTCTCAACCCCACCTTTCTTTATAAAAGTAACTTCAGCCTTGCCCTTCACATTAGTGAAGTTAGAACTTGCTCTTTTACTGTACATCATATGATCAGTGGCATTAGACGATAGCTGATTATAGCTCAAATATTCATATTTGTTTTGGCCACTCTCTTGGTGTCTGTCTCTCTTCCTTTAGCTACACTTAATCCTAAAGTCTTGTTAATTTCTATCAGACTAACTAGGCTTCGCATGCTTACTGCAGCCTTCTGATGTATGGACACTGGAGATGAAGATCTTTCTGGTGGTGTTCTTAGAGTTTTGGATTTTGCCCTCATCAAAAATCATTAGAGTCCTGGAACACAAACTGTCTATAATTGAATTCAGCAAGACTTTTATTAATTTATAACCCAAACACTGAAGGTAAGGATCTTACCCTGATCATCACTCCAGATATGTCAGGTAGCTCCCAGTGATAGGCTGCAAGAGATTATTGTCTTTTCCCAGGGTAGGTACCAATATGTCAACCTCCTTAAACTAATGCATCATGGTAATCAGTGCTTTTAAAAATAGTGAATGCTGCATAATGGAGATACAGAGACACTGGGACGTCTCAGCAATGCTTCACCCTAATTGTCATGCAACTGAAAGCCTGGGATCCCCCAACAGCTGGAAGCTGCTGCCATGGAAACCTTAATGTTCCATCATCTGACAGATTAAAAATTGAGACTATTAATGGCCTCAACAGTAGTTTGCATGTTTCATTAGTAAACAATGCCATTATTCTAGGGTTCAGGGGAATTGGATTTTTGAATGATGTTTTTTATTCTCTATTAAAATATTCCAAGCATAATTTGGATGGTATAACAAAAGAAAGAGAACAACTGAGGCTAAATTATGACATTTCAGCAGATCAATTCTTCCTCTTTTCCTTGACCTTCTCTTGCTGGCTGTTTAACTGAGCACAGGTGGGGGTGGAAGAATGGGCAGGAAATGAGGGAGAAGCCAATTTCAGCCTCCTTTCTATTCCAGTATAGGTTCTTTATGAGTCCCAGGCCCCTCTGTTTAGGAAGAAGCGTAATTAGTGGAGTGTTTGGAAAACCGAGGGCACAACCTATTTACCCAGCCATAAAATAAATTCACAGAGTCTCAGCCAGCATTTATTAAAAACGGAATGGAAGGGACTTCCCTGGTGGCGCAGTGGTTAAGAATCCGCCTGCCAATGCAGGGGACACGGGTTCGAGCCCTGGTCCAGGAAGATCCCACATGCCGCGGAGCAACTGAGCCCGTGCGCCACAACTACTGAGCCTGTGCTCTAGAGCTCGCGAGCCACAACTACTGAGCCCACGTGCCACGAATACTGAAGCCCGCATGCCTAGAGCCTGTGCTCTGCAACAAGAGAAGCCACCGCCGTGAGAAGCCCATGCACCGCAATGAAGGGTAGCCCCCACTTGCCGCAACTAGAGAAAGCCCGTGCACAGCAGTGAAGACCCAACGCAGCCAAGAATAAATAATAAATTAATTAATTAAAAGAAAGAAACACAGAATGAAATCTAATAAAAAGTATCATTTTAAAAACTCTTTCTACTGGTTTACAATGTAAAGTTACTTCCTAGTGCTTTTTCTGGTTCTGGGTCAGATGGTAGAGTAGGAAGACCCTGAGCTCACCTCCTCCCATGGACACAACAAAACTACAACCACACATAGAGCAGCTACCTCTGAGAACAGCCTGAAGACCAGCAGAACAGATTTTCTACAACTAGGGAAATAAAGAAAAGACAACATCAAGACAGGTAGGAAGGACAGAGATGTAGTCTAGTCAGAAGACACACCCTGGGTGCAGTGACCCACAAGTAGGAGGGATATCACAACTACAGGGGTCCCTCTGAGAAGCAAGGGGTCTGAGCCCCATGTTGGGCTCCCAAACCCTCAGGGGACCTGCAACAGGAAAATGAGTCCCCATCACGTCTGACTTTGAAACTCAGCAGGGCTTACGTCTGGGAGAGCAGGAGGGCTGTGGGAAACTGAAACTCTGCTCTTGAAGGGCTCACGCACAAACGCACTTGCTCTGAGTCCCAGCACAGAGGCAGCAGCTTGACCCAGTGCCCGGGTCATACAAGGAGAGTCGTTGACTCATTTCAGGATGTATACCAGAGGGGATGGTATCTGGGGGAACTTTCTCCAGGAATGGATGCGCTGGTGGGCGCCATTTTTTTTCACTCTTTTTCCACCTAGATGGGCTGGCACTGGTGGATGCTGTTTCTGTCACTCTCCATCAACCTAGCTAACACCATGCACCCCGCCTCAGCATTCCCCTGAGGACCAGCCCCACCCAACCCACCCGCCCTGCTCCTCCAAAGCAGCTCATGCCCTGCCCCACCCAGCAGATGGCCTCAGCTGGCACTGGCGCCCCTCCAAAGCAGCTCTCAGTCCTGGGGACCAGCCCTGTACACCAGAATACCCACAATAGTCACGGTTGGTCCTCTCAGCTGGGCTGGGGGCCAGCCCTTCCCCCCAGCACATCTGCAGAAATCTCAGTGCAGCCACAACAGGAGGGCACATGCAGCCCACACAAGGGGCAACCCTGGAGCACCTGTCTGTAGAGACCAGAGGGGACTGCACCACTGGGCCCCACCGGACACCATCTACATAAGGCCATTTGGAATACCTTCCAAATGAAAGAACAAGATGGAACCTTAGAAAAAGAACTAAACAAAATGGAGAGAAACAATTGACCAGATGAAGAGTTCAAAAGACTAGTTATAAAAGTGCTCACCAAACTCAGGAGAAGAATAGATGAACTTGGTGAGAATGTCAACAAAAAGATAGAAAATATTAAAAAGAACCAATCAGCACCGAAGAATACAATAACAGAAATGAAAAATACGCTAAAGGGGACCAACAGCAGCTTAGAGGGTACAGTAGAACAGATCAGCGATCTGAAAGCCAAGGTAGTGGAAATCACCTGATCAGGACAGCAAAAGGAAAATAAAAGAATTTTTAAAATGAGGATAGTTTAGGGGGCTCTCTGGGACAACATCAAGCATACTAACCTTTGCACTGTAAGGATTCCAGGAGAAGAGAGAGACAAAGGGACAGAAAATCTATTTGAGGAAATAATGGTAGGAAACTTTCCTAACCTGGCCAAAGAAACAGACATCCAAGTCCAAGAAGCACAGAGAGCCCCAAGCAAGATGAACCCAAAGAGAATCACACCAAGACACACTATAATTAAAATGTCAAATTTAAAGGTAAAGAATCTTAAAGAGGGCAAGAGAAAAACAACTAGTTACATACAAGGGAACCCCTTTAAGACTATCAGCTGATTTTTCAGCAGAAATTTTACTGGCCAGAAGGGACTGGCAGGCTATATTCAAAGTGCTAAAAGAAAAAAAAACTTTAAAACCAAGAATAGTCTACCTGGCAAAGTTATCATTCAGAACTGAGTGAGAGATTGAGTTCCCCAGCCAAGCAAAAGCTAAAGGAGTTCATCACCACTAAACTGGCCTTACAAGAAATGTTAAAGGGACTTCTGTAAACAGAAAAGAAAAAGCCATAATTAGAAACAAGAAAATTATGAAAGAAAAGAAATCTCCCTGGTAAAGGCAGACATACAGTAAAGCTAGTGGATAAACCAACTAAAAAGCTAGCATGAGGTTAAAAGACAAAAGTAGTAAAATCATCTCTATCTAAAATAATTAGTTAAGCAATACAAACAAGAAAAAGATACAAAATATAATGTCAAAAACATCAAATGTCGGGGGGGGACAGTAAAAATGTAGTGCTTCTAGAATGCACTTGAACTTAAGTGACCATCAATTTAAAATAAACTGTTGTATGTATATAACAGTCTATTGTGGAACCTCATGGTAGCCACAAACCAAAAGCCTATAACAGATACACAAAAAATAAAGAGAAGGAATACAACCGACTCAAGAACGTCATCAAATCAGAAGGGAAGAGAAAAAAAGAAGAAAGGAACAGAATAACTACAAAAACAACCAGAAAACAATAGCAAAATGGCAACAAATTACTCTCAATACCTGTTAATAATTACTTTAAGATGTGAGATATATATATATATATATATATGTACTCACACTTACATATATTACTCAGCCATAAAAAAGAATGAAATCTTGCCATTGCGAAGACATGGGTGGACTTTGAGGGGATCATGCTAAGTGAAATAAGTCAGACAGAGAAAGACAAATACCATATGATCTCACTGATATGTGGAATCTGAAAAAAACGAAACAAAGGAGCAAACAAATAAAACAGAAATAGAGTTATAGATACAGAGAACAAACTGGTGGTTGCCAGAGGAGAGAAGGGTGCTGGACTGAGTGAAATAGTTGAAGGGGATTAAGAGATACAAACTTTTGGGCTTCCCTGGTGGCGCAGTGGTTAAGAATCCACCTGCCAGTGCAGGGGACACAGGTTCGAGCCCTGGTCCGGGAAGATCCCACATGCCGCGGAGCAACTAAGCCCGTGCGCCACAACTACTGAGCCTGCGCTCTAGAGCCCACAAGCCACAACTACTGAGCCCGCGAGCCACAACTACTGAGCCCACAAGCCACAACTACTGAAGCCCACGTTCCCTAGAGCCCGTGCTCCACAAAAAGAGAAGCCACTGCAATAAGAAGCCCGCACGCCACAATGAAGAGTAGCCCCCCCTCGCTGCAACTAGAGAAAGCCTGCGGGCAGCAATGAAGACCCAACACAGCCATATATAAATAAACACATACATACATACGTTTATATTTTTAAAAAGATACAAACTTTCAGTTATCACATAAGTCAGGGGGATGTAATGCACAGCACAGGGAATATAGTCAATAACATTGTAATATCTTTGTATGGTGGTGGATGGTAACTAGACTTATCATGATGATCATTTTGTAATGCATGTAAATGTTGAATCACTTTGTTGTACACCTGAAACTAATATAGGTCAACTCTATGTCAATAAAAAAATAAAAATAGTAAAGTTGCTTCCTATTATGAATCATAATCAAAAATGTTTGAAAAACATGGTTATAGTGCATGATTCAGAGCTCAGGCTATATATGAACCTAGACTGTCTGGATCTGAATCCTGATTTTACAACCTTCCAGCTATAGAAGCAAGTCATTTAACCTCTCTATGCATCTGTTTGCTTATCTGTAACCCAGGAATGATAACGGTAGACCATGAGGTTGTTGTAAAGAGGAAATAAACCATCTAAAGCACTCAGAATATGTTTGGCGCATAGAAAGTAATCAAATGAGTCAGCTATTGAAAATGCATCACCAGTTACCTAGAGGAATTACTTGGAGTGATCTAAAGATCACTGGACATGTCTATCTTTTCATATTTATATTTGTAAAATAGGGCTAATTCCTACCAGTTTAGAAAAGCAGCATTATAAAGTATCCTGCTAGACCACATGATACAGAACTCTATATACCTCTTCATACCATTATGCAGGTTTTATTCCTGTCTCTTGAAACCAGAATCATAATGGGGTTGTACTGCATCACGAGGTCCTTAGAGAAATATTTTTATAGATAAATGCAAATAGTAAGCCTAGTTTTTTTTTTGCTAAGAAACAACAAAGTTTTTAGTGCAGTTTCTCCTTAAAGGCTGCCTCCTATCTGAATGGACCACTGGGTACCATTTAGTACATCAAAACATTAATCCACTAAATGGTGCCTGAAAGGTCAATGCAGCCTCTGGAAATGACTGACCTGCTCCTCAAGGCCAGTCCTGGGAGAACTGCGTGTTCTGAATCAGACATGGGGCATTGCCCAGGAAAACCAGTCGGAGGAAAGCAATATGAGGTCGCAGACGCAGATGTTTGGGGTCTACCGGTTTATGGCGCCTTTGGGATCTGAGTCTAGGGGTTGCCTCATTTCCTTAAAGTAAAATATGTCTAGATGATTCCCAGTGTGCTCTGTTAACTGACTGAAACTTTGCTAAATGGAACTGATTTGGGTCGGAGGTGTTCTGAAGACTAAAACGTGATGATCGTTTTGTGTGTTTGAAATTCTTTACCTTCACCCAATCCCCAAACGGGTGAATTGACTCAAAAGCACAATTGCATTTTAACTTCCATAAGTGTTTCAGTTAAGTACAAATCCAGGGAACTGAGGCTCAGAGAAGTTGAAAGGGGAAGGGGTTTATACGAATTACAGCTGCTATTTACTAAGCACTTACTAGGTACCAGGCACTGTACTGAACACTTTATATACATGAATGGATTGAATTCCGAACCATGGCTCTGTAATGTGGGCATTACTATGCCTATTTTCCAGATAAGGAAATTAAGGCTTTGAAAAACTAGTGAATAATTTACCAAAGATTCTAAAGCCAGTCATTAGGCTAGAACGCTCCCTTTGATGACTGGTAACAGAGACCTTCCATCCATGGACTCTGTTGCTTTTTCACTCTCCAGCACTTACCTACCTGTATCCTTACTTCTCTCCTAAAATGCTAGGCTACCTTTTTGAAAATCGCTCTTTTACAAAAGCCCTTACTCCTGCTTCCTTCCCTCTAACGTATTCACCTCGGGAAACTCCAGCCCTGGTTAAACACAACTTCGGCCTGCTCCCAGGCTGTGTTTGAGCAGCTGTCCATCATCCCACACATCCAGTTCTTGTATATCATCTATGTCGATCCTACTCCAGTCCATCACTGCCACGTGAGCCTAAGCCACCGGCATCTCAACTGCTGCAGTGGCCGTCATCTCCTTGCTTCCACTCTTGCTTCCTATGCTATTCCCTGAACAGGAACTGGAGCAATCTTTTAAACTATGATTCTGATCACGACCTCCCTGTGCATCGAGCCCTCCAGGGTTGAATAAAACCATTGATTCCAAATTTACACTTGAGGCCCCACGTGACCAAGCCCCTGTGTGCTTTTTTTTTCTTTGTTAGACCTATAAATTTTCTTTCTTTTTTATTTATTATTTTTTTTAAACATCTTTATTGGAGTATTTTGACCTCAGCTCAGATTGTGCTTCATGTTACTCACCATGGCCGAGTTCCACCGGCCTTCTCTTTGTTCCTTGGACACTCAGAGCTTGCACCGGCCTCAGGATCTTTGCAATCCTCTTCCCTCTACCTGACAGCTCTTTTCCCAGACCACCCCATACCCAGCTCCTTCTTGTCATTCAAGTCTCAGCTCAGATCTCACCTCCTCTGAGAAGCCTGCCCTGGATACTCCGTTTAAGGGGCTTTTCACCGTAAAGAGGTGAGAGCTGGTGGCTGAGCTCAGGTTTCCTAGCTCCTTTCCTCATGTTTTTCCCCATTACCTGGTGCCAGCTCCAAACTGTGTTTTCCTGAAGCGTAGTCATCCCGGACCAAATCTTTCAAATCATCATTTTGATCAGGGCTTATAAAATTCCAGTAGCCCAAGGGCAGAACTTCCTTCTGCAACCTCTCTGTTGTGTCCTGAAGGGCTGACAGCTCCCTGGAGGCAGGTTGGCTCTCAGCCAGCTCCCCGCCCCACTGACAGACAGGCAGCTTCAGGGAGCAGCTGTACAAACACATGTAAATACTGTCACCAGTGCTGTGTGCAGGAGAAACTTCATGCCCCGCTGATGTATCTGTGCTGTTTATATCCACGAAGTCCACTGTTAAGTCCTAATGACCAATTGCACGCTTGATGGTTGTGTGTACATAACTGAAAATGAATGCTGCCTTTTATTGAAATTCTGTGCTGGGTGATTTTACATATATTATCCCTAAGGTTCAGAGAAATGAAAAGACATATTTAAGTTCCCATCTGAGTGATGCCAGAGCCTGTGTTCTTTCTGGAACATCATGCTGCCTTTAAAATAATATAGGAAATACTTGGAAAGCACACTTACTAAAAATAATCTTTGTTTGCATAAGTTACTCATAATACACCGTGATATAAAAAGATGTGTTGTGTGACAGTTTCTGTCGATCTACATTTGCATATGGAAAGTATGTAAGGATATACAATAAAGTGTTTAAAGAGGCAGAAGTAAATACATAAATAAATAAACTAATGTGTGTATTCGATGAGATGCCCTTTAGGTATAATTTGCAAGTCAAGCTTTTTATCTCTCTTTTCCATCCCTTTCCTCTGGCATAACCAACCCTAAGGTTTCTACCTGGTTCTTAAGTTAGTCAGTATGTAAACCACACAAACGTATTATTTGATATGACCCACTCTAAAGTATTATGTGGTTGAGGAGAAAGGTAGCAGGCTTTTATTTTTTTTTAGGGAAATAAATCTTAGTTGTATTGAGCAGGGACTTTGACAGGAGGGCGGAGACTTAATGAGAGCCTCACCCTAAGGTCCCTCAAATGAATTTATGTCCCGACCACATCAATGGCCACCTGCTTCTACGTATGTGCCTACTGACTCCTTTTCAGCTGATGGTCCCACGACCTTGTCTGAGTCCTGTTACATCAGCAGCACCTGAGCCTGGAGCAGTATTTCGCACGTGAAAGAAACTATAGCCCTATTAAGGATTAACTCTGTCTCTTAGTTTCCCTAAAACAGATTCTAACTAGAACTGGCCGCTTCAGATCTAACATCAGTTAACCATTTTGGTGTGTCTCGTAGCTGTTAGACATCCGAGTAAGTGTTCTCCTTAACGTTACTTCTCAGTGCCTGTTGAGTACAAAAAATTATTTAGAGCTAGGTAGGAAAAGTCCGCGACTTTCTGTTTTTTTCTTTCCTGACTGCACTGCCTTGCCCCCTGGTCATGCTTTCCAAAGGCTGCTTTCTGTATCTTTGGGGCGATAATCATAACCCATTATCATTTTCTTGGCATGGCTTTTATTTGCTGGGGAAGCTATTCGAAAGCTTCCGCACCCTCCTTGGTGACCCAGATAGGTAGCATACTCATCTCTCTGCAGGGCTCATTACCAAGACAGCAGTCGTGCAGCATTGGTCAGTAGGATGGATAGAGTGGCGTTTTAAAATTCAATGGCAAATGTTAGAATCCTTTCACTTTGAAACGCTTTTTAAACCCCCTTTTTAAAAAAAAAATGATCTGTAGAAACTTCTAATAGACTCCATGGTAGAGTTTGTGCCAGGATAAACGTGAAACTTTAACAAAATCGACTATGAAAGCACCAAAAAGTGGACAGGAAAAAGAGCATTTCCATTTTTCTCTTCCTACTTGAAGTTGAATTAAATTATCTTGATGACCCTCCAATTCTAATTTGATAATAGATCTGAGTATGTTTTGTTTTCTGTGTTGTTTACTTATGGTCTCAGCTTCGTAACTGCCCTTCTCTGCCCGGCTCTGTATTGCTGGGGCTGGTTGTCTGCAAACTACATTTTCCAGGCTCCCTTGCTACGTGCCTTCCAGCCAGGTTCGGCACTGGTGGGAGACCAGAAGTCCAGAGGTAGAGACTTCTGCCTCTGGCACCAACTCCATGGCAAAGACTGGCAGTTGCTGGTAGATTCTGGGGCTGGGAGGAGGAAGCTGAGGGTTTTCTGGCAGAGCATCTCGCAGGTTGACCAGACCTGGCAAAAGTGGCACCTCTTTGGCAGTTCCAGCCCCCAGTCACGGTGGCGTTTTTTTTTTTTTTTTTTTTTTTTTTTTTTTCCGGTACGCGGGCCTCTCACTGTTGGGGCCTCGTACGCGGGCCTCTCACTGTTGCGGCCTCTCCCGTTGCGGAGCGCAGGCTCCGGACGCGCAGGCTCAGCGGCCACGGCTCACGGGCCCAGCCGCTCCGCGGCATGTGGGATCTTCCCGGACCGGGGCACGAACCCTCGTCCCCTGCATCGGCAGGCGGACTCCCAACCGCTGCGCCACCAGGGAAGCCCTCACGGTGGCTTTAATACTGGCAGCAGTGGTACCAAGGCAGCAGGTGCGAGCTGGTGGGTGCCAGGCCAGGGAACAGCAGCTTCCTGGTCTCCAGATATCCCTCTTCTTCCTTTTTTCCTCCCCTAATCCTGCCTACAGCTTTGTAGTCAATTCCTTCTATTTGCAATATATCGTATAGTTTGTTTTCCTAACTGGATTCTGACGGATACATTTCTGAACGAGCTATTTCAACCTTGAAGTATCAGTACATTGATTTTGGACTTTAAAGATTCAATGGTCTTATGTTTTGTTTCTAATCATCATTTAATGGGGCTTCCATTTAAACATTTGTAGTAGAAAATAATAGCAAATAATAGTAAATGATAACAAAAATTGCTAACCTTTATTTATCACTTACTGTGTGCTCAATGCTGTTCTCAGTCCTTCACGTCTTATTTAGTCCTCACAATAACTCCATGAGATACGTAGGACTATTTTTATCCCCTTTGACTCTGAGGAAAATGAGGCACAGAGAAGTCAAGTAGATTGTCAGTGTTCATCACCACCCCATGAGGAGGACTTGGGTTTGACCCAGGACCTCCTGACTCTGTAGCCCGAGCCCTTATTCATTATGGAATATTGCCCCCGGGGGCTCTATATTCTAACTGAATCTAGTTCTATATCGTAGACCAGGAAGTCTTTGCCAGCCAGTCTTTTATGAGAGGTTTTGCAGATGTGCTCCCCGAGGCCACTTCAGGAGTTGGAGAGTCCTAGAAGTAATGCAGTGTCAACTCTAGTCGCTTGTAGATTGTGAGCTCCCTCAGGGCCAGAAACAACTTCCTGCCTTGTTCATCACTTTATCCCCAGCACCTAGAATAGTTTCTGCCACATTTGAAGCTCTGTTAATATGTTTATACAGTAAACAATAAATGGCATACATAAAACAGATGGTACATACAATATACAGTAAGTCAGTGAATCTAAGCCTGCATGGGCTTCGATGGAGTTAATTCCACAGCCAGATAACCCTTTTTCTTGTTGCTAAATATCAATACTTCCACTTGGAAAGAGATCCAGGCAACAGATAGGCAAAGAAGATTTTGAGGTTTTTGTTTTTCAGCCGGAAGACAACATAGTCTAGACTCAGGAGAGTACATTTTCATAAAGGCAAAGATATGGCCTGAGAACACCAGGGAGGAAAGGTAGGACATTATGTTATGATTAAGGACTATATTTGATGGTTTCTTATAAGTCTATATCGACAAATTAAGGAGAGGAAATAAGATACCATAGAAGGATGGCAGGTCCTTAGGGTCGAAGAGGCAATAAAGAGCAAACTACAGAACCCCATCTATTTCCTTTAGAAGGAAAGTCTACAACGTCAAGAGCAAGCAGGTACAATGAAGGCTTGAGCCTTTGCTTGTAAGGGTCAACAGTATCATGAAAGAAGTAGTAAGGTACTTTGGGGAGTGAGGCACTGACACTGCCTTGGGAGAGAGGGAGGTGGATGGGATAGAGACAGGACGCTAAGCATCATGTTCCATTGAGCTAGCCATCTCAGGTCAGTTCAGGCTCTGTTCTAAGAACTTTGCCAGCAAAGGGGCATGTGGAGATCCTGAGTAAGGCCAGTTTGTGCAGTGGTCTTCTGTGGGGAAAAAAAAAAAAAGAAGCGGATGATAATATTTGATCTGTGGCTGAAAGTGGAGGGAATGGTTAAGATTCCTGGAAGAAGAACGTGAATCCATCAAGACTGCAATTCAGCTTCATCACGTTGGAAGGTAGCAGCATATCGAGGTTGGGTCGGCGGTCAGCCTACCCCAGATATAGGCAAAAGGGGTACACTGTGCATAGCGAGGGGTAAAAACAATAATAAAGCCAATTGAAAGTTGGTCTGCTATTTATTATCACTGTGAACCTGCAAGTCTAAACACTCTCGATAGAAACACACTCCTCCTTGATAAAAATCTTTTGTTGGTTTAAGATCTAACAAGTACAGCAGTCACTGTTGTGTTTAATATATACAAACTTCAGATTAGCTCCTTTTTAAAACTATTCTTCAGTGACCATTGTATTCCCCCTGGACGTCAGTGTAGAGAACTGCCACATGTGAAGTTGCCCCTGACACAGGTGACTCAGCCGCAGGTATTTGTTCCAAGTGTGAGTCTGTAATGATTCAGAATCACTGTGGCTCCCTCCTGCCTCCCTCCTGCCTCCCTCCTGCCTCCCGAGTTTGTACCTTCACATTCTACTGCGTTTAAGCTGTAGATTTTAAGTCATGGTTGTAAGTACAGTGAAAGAGAACTTGAGTCACTTTAATTCTGTCATGTTATGTGACCGCTTGGAGTTTTTGTGTTCACAGTTTTAAAATTTCCAGGAGCTAAACCTCAGAAACAGAAACTGTGCTGTTAACTCTTCATGACTGTGATAAACCAACATAGGTATTTTTTTTCCTTTCTTTTCCAAAAAGTATCTTGAGAACAGTGAGACAGTACACCGTTAATTTCTTCCTTTTTAGTTTCGTAATATATATTCATTCATTCATTTCTGGTATGGTTGCGTCTATTAAGGTCAATAAAGAAAAAATTTTACAGTCTGCATTTTCTTTCTGGACATTATTCGTTTCATGGTCATAGTTATTACTGAAAATAATTTTGTCGTGTAGAGGAAGAATATTCTTCTCTGTCGGCTGTACTAGAGATGTCACCGACTGGATGTATATGGATTGCTGTGAGTGTGTGTGTGACAGACTTCTCCAAATTATTGTTGCAGAGGAAGTCCATGAGACTCTGGGTGAGAGAAGTGCTATCGGTTAAGCGCATCTTCTGCTTTTTAACCAACTCCCTTAGTAGGCAGGGAAGGAGAGTGGCACTGATCTGTATCTTGGACCTTCCTCTGTGTCTCATGAACTTCTTAATGATTTATCCACTTACAACATCCTGGTGAGGTGTATAGCATTTCCTCCAGAGTGACTTTGTTCAGATGGATATAATGTACGTTAGTAGTATATTCCTTTTCATTTTTCAGAGCCAATGAGTGAAGGACATGAGCTAGGGGTGGGCCATCAGTGAAGGTTTTTTGAGTCGGACATCTGTTAGAAGCTAATAATATGCTTATTCATCATCTACACTTTCCAGTGCTGGGAAGGAAATGCTGAAGTAAAGAAAAAAGGTTTTCCTTTAGTCAAGTAAACATTGGCATAGTAACCAACAGCCTCCATATTTACCTTCTCTTCAGGCTTTAAACTTCCAGGTAAAAGTTCTTTTATTTTATTGCAGAATAAAGCAAGGTTAATAAAAATGAATTTGTCACATATAACTTTTTCAAGAAACTGAAAAAATGTAAGCACATCTTTATCTGATACCTGAATCAGAGTTTGGCAAGTATGATGGGGAGAAAGAAGTTTAATGTAGGAATTCCTATATTAGTGGTTTCTTCTGGTTACTGGTCATGCTGGTCTCCTCCTTGTAGGCAAGTGACATGGCATCACATTGGTAAGTGATTCCAATGTGTAATGATGGCAGGACTCAGAGCTACCGCAGCTCTCCCCTCACAGTCCCAGCAGGACTCGGTTATCAGAATGATCTGGCCCACACCCTCCTCCCTGGATACTGTTTGGGTGGGCACTGCTGAGACCTGACTCTGTGATGCCGGTTTTTCAAGTTTTCCTGGCTAACCAGCCTCTCTTCTGAGTGACGCCATCTTTCCTTTAATATGTAGTCTTTAATCAGGTGACCATCCTTTTGATTCTGGAATTTTTCCCCCACTAAAGATTGTCTGAATCTGAGGCATTTTGTATTGATTTTATAATTTTACCCTCAGAGGGATAATTATTATTTTCTGGCAATTTGTGATTACATACCAGCTATAGAGACCATAAGGAAGTTCACCAGTCAACTGAGGGTTTATCAATCTCTCTTCAGTGCATTCACTTCTGAATTTATAGACAAGCACGAAGAATTGGAAAGGGTTCAGAGGAAAGTCATGAAGATGAATAATGAATTTGAGAATGACTCATGGGGAAAGATCAAAAGTACTGAGGGAGAGAAAGCTGAAGGTGAATTTAATAATAGTTTCCAAAAATACTGCATGGTTAAACATAAGAGAACAAATTATTTTGCAACATGAGAGAGTTAGGCCTGACAGAAAGGAGAACTTCCTTATGGTGAGAAATGTGAACAATGCATAGGCTGCAAAAAAAGGATTGGAAATCTGCCCTGCAGAGTTTGAAAAATGGATCTATTTTCACTTATTATAGACTCTAGTCCTTTCTGAAGGCAGAGAAATGGGCCACATAGCATTTCAATTTTTTTTCCAGATCTGAGATTCGTGGATTAACTGGCTCAGGAAGAGGTAATGAATCCTTCCATGGTTAAGTGAACCAAGAGCTTCTGGTGGTGATCCAAGTTAAATTTCAAAGAAATTCCTTTTTTAGTGCACTGGTTTTAACTTCTTTTTAGCAAAAGAACTCTTTGAGATACTGATATAACCATAGACCATCACACACCCATATGTGCGCACACACCACATTTTACATACAATTTCCAGGGAGTCATTGGCTCCCCATGACGTATTCAAGGAGCCCTTCAAGGGTCTAGGGACCCAAGTTAAAAAACCTCTTTCTAGAGGAAATTTATTCTTGTCCCAGAGTCAATCCCATTTTTCTCTTTATAGAAGAATTTGTTCCGGAGTCTTCTCCGTATCATAAATTACCTCCACACCACAGGGAATGTATGACTTGCATACTTCTTTTCTTTCTCATTTTCTTCTTTTTTTGTTCTCTCTTCTAATTTTCTCTCTTCCTCTGACTGTTTCCCACCCTTTTCCAGTTTTCTCTTTGTTCCTTCCTCTTGGTCAAGGTTTATTAGTGGCCCCAGGACCTAAGGTAACAACTTTAGAAGGTTGATTATTAAATCCCAGAATCTGATTTAAATTAACATACAAGTTAAGCAAAGATCCCTTAATTCCATTTGCATTAGTCGGTCAAAGTCCGAATGTCACTCACACTTTATAGTTACTTGTAAAGGGAGAGCTAATGGTAAGCACAGACTGTAGAATGTGGAAATGACCGTTGTGTTCCTGAGATTTGACTTAGAAAAATCTGGAAAGTCCCCTTTTATGGTTGGGGACAGAGACACTTAGGGAAAGCAAATTTCTCGAACCTCTCTGCTTGATTGGAATCCATTTCCCTTAAAAAAGGTTTCTCTGAAAACAATCTTATGGTTACCAAAGGGGTTGGGGGTAGGATAAATTAAGAGTTTGGGGTTAACAGATATACACTACTATATAAAAAGTAGATAAACAACAGGAACCTACTGTATAGCACAGGGAACTATATTCAATGTCCTGTAATAACCTATAATGGAAGAGAATCTGAAAAAGAATATATATATATATGACTGAATCACTTTGCTGTACACTTCAAACTAACACAACATTGTAAGTCGACTACACTTCAATTTGAAAAAAAAAAAAAAAAAAAAAGGTTTCTATGAGAAGTCAAGGGGAGATTAGGGTACACTTTTTTCCTTCTCCTACCCAAGAATGAAATTATGTGAAGGATAAGTGTGTCTCCTCATGTTACTTTGCAAAATTTCCAATTGTATGCAGCCCTTTCTTTCTCCTTTGCTGATTTCTCTTTGAGGAGCTGTTGTAGAAGCCCTTCCTGGGAATAATGGACAACACATTTATATGATACTTAATCAGAAGGCTGTTCATGGAACTCATCTTTCCCAACTTTGTAACAGTCTAGTGTCTCCAGGTCAAAGGTGTTCTCAGTCCTGGGATTCAGTTTAAAGAAAATCTTGCTATAAAATAAACTCCTTGGAAGTCTGAGTATTCATATATGAGATACATAAGAGAAAATAAGACCCACAGACATACTTGGAAGATTTTCTCCTACTTTTAATTTAAAAACATCACCCCCGCAAAAAAAGTCAAAGATTTAAATATTAACTTGAAGTCTTGACCAAGCGCCTGTTTTAAACCACGAGAAACAAACAAAGAAAAAATAAACTATGCTTTTCTTTTAAGCAAAGAGCTTGATTTACAGAGGAACCATTCTCTGAATGTGTACTCAGATAATTTAATCTAAAGGTGGTGAAGTCAACAAAATGGCATTTCTTATTGGCAGAATTCTACATACTGAGATACCATACTAAATTTTAAAAATTATTATCTTTTAAAATTGTATAATTGACATATAACATTATATTAGTTTCAGGTGTACAGCATAATGATTCGATATTTGTATATACTGTGAAATGATCATCATAATAATCTGTTTAACATGCATCACCATACAGCCATACTACATTTTTAAAGTGAGCCTCAGGTCAGTTGGGGCTTGAATATCCCATTTGTTAAATATTTGTTCAATATTTACTATATATCCCATGGTTACGGACAACATGAATTCCATAGCTGACTATATTCCCCTTCTAGCTAAGGCTACCACCGAGGCATCCAGTACTTAATGTGTGGTTTCCCTTACTTCTATGCAGAACCTTGAGGCATGCATTTCTGTGAACTAACTCTCCTGGGCTTTTCTTTCCCTTCCTATCAAATTTGCTCTGATTTCTTTATCCTTAAAAAAAATCTCATTGTGCTACATTTAAGTGCATAAACTGCCTCAGATCTGTTTTATACTAGGGTAGGTCATTAAGAAATAACAGACACTTTTCTAGTGGTATAATCTTGAAACTTAAAGTTCAGGAGGAAATCAACACCTTTGAAAAATGGGTGAGTTGACAACAAGTCTTTCTGTTTCAGAGTTTATCTGCTCTGATTCAAAGTCAATTGGACCACCCTAAAGTTTCTGCATAGCTCTCCACAGTTAAACCCACAGCAAAGACAGGCTCTTAAATAAACAATATTTTGCCAAGTCCAGATTTATGTCACACCTATGTGTATGTTTGACAGAACATCATCTATAAGTTAATTATACAGAATTTGCAACAAAATCCCATGTTTTTTCATTTCTTAGGATTCTAGGTCTGAATGGTCTAAAATATGGAAGCCATATGCCATATGCTAGATCTTAAATATTGCCCCATGGAAATTGCAGAATTCTTTTTGGTAGCACTTAAGCATCCTTGTTGCCATTTCTGATCGAGCTCTCCAGGTTTTTAGAGCCACTGCTCTTCTTCTGGAAAGTCTGGACCATCCCTTGGAGAAAACACAGCGGGATGGTTGAGGAGAGAGCCCAGCTACACAGCTATAGTTAAAGCAATTATAAGTTTGGAGACTGGTTAAACTTTAAAAATAAGCCTTTGCTAAAACACATAATCTCTTCCAGTTTCTGAAATCTTTTGGTAGAATCTTAGAAATACCTTTTCCCATTATGTTCTGTCTTTTCCTTTAAAGAATACGTTCAATGAACTGAGCTCTGGAAAATATAGGTGCCAGATAAGATCACAAAGAGAAGTAACCCAAGGCTCCATCCAGATAATAAAAATGAATAACCCTACCCTGCTCTTCCCCTGACAGTGTGTATGGTGGTCGTAAGACAGCAGAGCGTAGGGAAATAAAGCAGAAGTACTGGAACCACGGAACCTTGCCGGTGGGCTTAAAGACTATGTTTGAGAGCTCTGACATTACACAAATCGGAGGTTATACTGGGCAGTTACTTCACCTCGATCTCCATTTCCTAATATGCAAACATGTCCTAATCTGGAAACAGTGTAACTGCCAATTAAATAAGGTCAAATGAAATACTGTGTGAAAAGCACCTGGTGAGTGCCTGGCACATAATAGTAATAAATGGTGACTATTATTATTATTTATCATTTTAAACTGATTTTTTTTTTTGTCAGAATGCAAGATGTCCTTTTTCTGTGCCTGAATTTCAAAACTATATTGGAAATAGTTACGCCAACAGTGATTTTACTTCCTTAAGGGAAGGTGCCATTTATTCATATGTAGTTTTACTAATTTAGAGTGATTTTCTAGAAGGTCAATCATAATGATTGACAGTTCCGCATTACAGAATATATTAAAGAATGCAGACGGAGCACCTTTTTCACCCATGGCATGTACTTATAGATATTTGTCGTATTGAAAAGAACATACGTAGTTGGGGAAAGAGGCTCCTTCAAAGTCTTAATAGGTGATGGCTACTTGTAGCCAGTACCCTTTGGATGTGAAGGTGTTTGTTATTCTATAATTTTGACTAATTCTGTAATTTTAAGAATTTAATGCTGTTTAAAAACTGTGGAGTTGGACTAGTGTCTAGGGCAAGACTCAGTGTTCTCGGGGTAACTGTGCCCTAAACGGGTAACTGACAAGCGTATTTTCAAGCCTCTCCCTCCCACCCTTTCCATTTTCTCCACTTTGTGCCCCTGCCTTCAGGGCTCTCTGCTTACCCTTGACATCACAAAAGCTCCCTTTCTGGGCCTAATGAGATGATCACAGACTGAACTTTTGACCCTTTCTTTCCTCATCCCAGTCACAATACACTTACTCAGGGTCCAGTTTCTTCAGAGCTCCTTTGATAGAATGATTTAAACTACAGTGCGAAGTAGTCTGTAATAATTTTGCATATTATAACTCCCAGATACAATGTGCATTTGTAGAGCTATCATTAGTGTATTTATAAAATTTTATTTTTTTAGTAAATAAAAAATAAAATGCTTCATTTTGAAATAACATTAGATTGACCAAGAAAAAAAAGTTGCAAAAAAATACACAAAATTTCCATATACCCTTTGGTGAACTTACCCAAATTTTAACATCACATATAACCATAGTACAATTATCAAGCCCAGGAAACTAATATTGATACAATACTATTAATTAATCTACAGACTTTATTCAGATTTCACCTGTCGTCCCACTTACATTCTTTTCTGGTCCAGTATCCAGTCCACTTCCCATGTTGCATTTATTTTTACATCTGTAGTCTCTTCCAAACTGGGGCAGTTCCTTGGTTGCTCATAATCTTGACACTTTGAAAAATCTGTCCAGTTAGTTGATAGAATGTCTCTCAACTTGGGTTTTTCTGATATTTCCTCATAACTCAGGTTATACATTTTTCTTGAGAATACCACAGAAGTGATGTTTTGTTCTCAATGTATCATACTGGGGGGTACATTGTGTCAATGTAACGTAATTAGCAGTGACCTTAATCTTCATCCCTTGGTTAAGGTGGTGTCTGCAGAGTTTCTCTACTGTAAACTTGTCTATTATTCCCTTTGTAATTAATAAGTATAATATAGGAGGATACTTTGAGACTGCAAATATCCTGCACGTCTCACTTTTGCCCACTAATTTTAGCATCCAGCAATGATTCTTACCTACAACAATTATTTCTGTAGTGTCTACCAGTTATTGCTGGCCCTTTCCTTTTCATTTTTTCTTTCACATTTATCAATTAGAATTTTACTGTGAAGAAGAGCAGTCCCTTCTCCCCCATTTATTTATATATTAAATTATTTACTTATATCAATATGGACTAATGGATGTTTGCTTTACTCTGTGGGCTATAATCCATTACTATTATTATTTATTTTTCAATACATAATTGAGCTCCCTCAGGAAGATGCCTTTGTGCTTTTAACATGCCTCTACTTTTTAAAAAATGTACTTTCTTACTTTCTGGCATTCGTAACATCCCTGCCCCAGCTTTGAAATCAGCAATTTTCCCCCAAAGCCCTGATTTCTTTTATTTGGATGATGTTTAGAAACCAAGATCCTAGATGCTCTTATCTCTAGACCCTCCTATATATCTATAGCTATATATCTATATAAACTATTAAACTAAAAACTAATTTTTTGATTCCTATCCAACACCATAGGCAACTTCCTCACTCTTATTTGTAACTCCTATTTCTGTGAGAAATCGAGGTTTTCATGATCCAAAATATATTTATGTGCTAATAGAATGCATAAATGTAGTTTCAGATTTACTAACCTACCCCTGTGAAAACCAAATTTAGTAGAGTGCAATATTTGTGTCCTTTTTTTATTTAACCACGCATACTTATAAAACTATTGTTTTCCGAAGGTTACTTAGGCTAGTCATTTCTTCACCAACTCCTTCACCGTAGTTACATTATTCATTGGTAATACAGTTAACTCTGTTTGAACTCCGTTCCGGGCTCCCCCAATGTCCTGGTTGTTTTTGTTTGTTTTTAGTTGTGTGAAACATCATGGTTCTAAAAATTAGGAATACACAAAAAAGTTACTCTTTCCCCATTCTTT
Source organism: Physeter macrocephalus (assembly GCF_002837175.3). NCBI lineage: Eukaryota > Metazoa > Chordata > Mammalia > Artiodactyla > Physeteridae > Physeter > Physeter macrocephalus. The sequence continues at coordinate 3,299,469 of NC_041224.1, read as the reverse complement.
CCGCTTAGGCACTGTGGATAACCACGCCCATTGATGTTCCTGGTTTGTTCTTCTTATATTTCTTTTTGTGTAGTTTATTTTCAGGAAAATAACACACTGTAGATTATCTTTTGTACTTTGCTTCTGTGCTTAGCAATATATCCTAAGAGTCATTCCCTGTCAGTTCATAGTGTTTGTCCTTACTCTTCATACGGTTACATAGTACTTCATTGTGTGGAGATGCCATAGTTTATTCGAACCCTCTTTTATACATGGGTAAGTGCATGATGGCTCTGTTATATTTTGCCAAATTCCCCATCCAGATGATTTGTTCCAGTTTGCATTCCTAGCCATGGAAGAGAATGCCTGTTTCTTCACAGCCTGACCAATAGAACGTGTTGTCATACTTTTAGATTTTCTCCCATCCGACAGGTGAGAAGTGGTAACTCAGAGTTGTTTTAATTTGCATTTCTTTAATTATGAGTGAGTTAAGCAGCTTTACATATGTTTAAGGGCCATATATTTAAGGGCCATTTCTATATATTTCTGTGAATTGTCTATTCATATCCTTTTTTAACATTTTCCCATTGGATTGTGGTCCTTTGTTCCTCGGTTTTTAAGAGTTCTTGTATATTAAGAATTTTAGCTTTTTATTTGGGATACATGTTGCAGATATTTTCTCCCAGATTGTTAGCTGCCTTTTAAATGGTGGTGTTTGGTATCCAATTTTTTGAATTTCAATTTTTATTAATAATTATTTAATTGATTTCAAATTTATTAATACAGGCATACCTCAGAGATATTGTGGGGTCTGTCCTAGACCACCGTAATAAAGAGAATATCACAATGAAGCAAGTCACACAAGTTTTTTTGTTTCCCAGTGCATACAAAAGTTGTGTTTACACTGGACTGTACTCTATTAAGTGTGCAATAGCGTTATGTCTCAAAAAATACATTGTTTTTCTATTCAAGAAAAACTTTGCAGCTAAAAAAGGGTTAACCATCATCTGAGCCTTCAGCAAGTCGCAGTGTTTTTGCTGGTGGAGGATCTTGCGCCAGTGTTGGTGACTGCTGGCTGATCATCAGGGTAGCGGCTGCTGAAGGCTGGGGCAGCTGCAGCAATTTCTTAAAATAAGACAACAGTGCAATTTGATGCGTCGATGGACTCTTCCTCTCACTTGAACACTTAGAGGTCCTTTTTGTGTTATTACTTGGCCTAATTTCAATATCGTTGTATCTCAGGGAAGAGAGAAGCCTGAGGAGAGGGTGAGAGATGAGAATAGCTAGTCAGTGGAGCAGTCAGAACACACATGACATTTGTCCCTTAGGTTCATCAGTTTATATGGGCGTGGTTTGCGGTGCCCCAAAACAATCACAGTATTAACATCAAAGATCACTGATCTCAGATCACCATAACAAATAATGAAAAAGTTTGAAATATGGCGAGATACCAAAACGTGACACAGAGACATGAAGTCAGCAGATGCTGTTGGAAAAATGGCGCTGATAGACTTGCTCCACGCGGGGTTGCCGCAGACCTTCACTTTGTAAAAAACTAGGATCTGCGAAGCACAGTAAAGTGAGGTATCCCTGTATTTCCTTTTTTTTTCTCCCCCAGTTCTTTTTTTTTTAACGTCTTTATTGGAGTATAATTGCTTTACAATGGGGTGTTAGTTTCTGCTGTATAACAAACTGAATGAGCTCTACATATACATATATCCCCATAACTCCTCCCTCTTGTGTCTCCCTCCCACCCTCCCTATCCCACCCCTCTAGGTGGTCACAAAACACCGAGCTGATCTCCCTGTGCTATGCGGCTGCTTCCCACTAGCTATCTATTTTACATTTGGTAGTGTATATATGTCCATGCCACTCTCTCACTTCGTCCCAGCTTCCCCTTCCCCCTCCCTGTGTCCTCAAGTCCATTCTCTACATCTGTGTCTTTATTCTTGTCCTGCCCCTAAGTTCTTCAGAACCATTTTTTTTTTTTTGTAGATTCCATATATATGTGTTAGCACACGGTATTTGTTTTTCTCTTTCTTACTTACTTCACTCTGTAGGACAGACTCTAGGTCCATCCACCTCACTACAAATAACTCAATTTCATTTCTTTTTATGGCTGAGTAATATTCCATTGTATATATGTGCCACATCTTCTTTATCCATTCATCTGTTGATGGACACTTAGGTTGCTTCCATCCGATGATGGACACTTAGGTTGCTTCCATCCGATGATGGACACTTAGGTTGCTTCCATCCGATGATGGACACTTAGGTTGCTTCCATCCGATGATGGACACTTAGGTTGCTTCCATCCGATGATGGACACTTAGGTTGCTTCCATCAGTTGCTTCATTTGCAAATATTTTCTCCCATTCTGAGGGTTGTCTTTTCATCTTGTTTATGGTTTCCTTTGCTGTGCAAAAGTAAGTTTCATTAGGTCCCATTTGTTTATTTTTGTTGTTATTTCCATTTCTCTAGGAGGTAGGTCAGAAAGGATCTTGCTGTGATTTTTGTCATAGAGTGTTCTGCCTATGTTTTCCTCTAAGAGTTTTATAGTGTCTGGCCTTACATTTAGCTCTTTAATCCATTTTGAGTTCATGTTTGTGTATGGTGTTAGAGAGTGTTCTAATTTCATTTTTTTTTTTTTTACAGGTAGCTGTCCAGTTTTCCCAGCACCACTTATTGAAGAGGCTGTCTTTTCTCCATTGTACATTCTTGCCTCCTTTATCAAAGACAAGATGGCCATATGTGTGGGGGTTTATCTCTGGGCTTTCTGTCCTCTTCCATTGATCTATATTTCTGTTTTTGTTCCAGTACCATACTGTCTTGATTACTGTAGCTTTGTAGTATAGTCTGAAGTCAGGGAGCCTGATTCCTCCCGCTCCGTTTTTCTTTCTCAAGATTGCTTTGGCTATTGGGGGTCTTTGAATTTTGAATCACAGTTAGAAAGCCTTTTCCTGCACTGAGGTTAAAGAAAAATTCACCCTTTTTTTCCCCTAATACTTATATGGTTTCATATATTAAGATTCCTGATCTTTGTGGAGTTTATTCTTGTGTCCAGATTGAGATATAGATCTATTTTTATCTTTTGCCAAATGGCTACCATTTTACTAAAAAATCGATCTTTGCCCCAGTAATTCCAGATGCACCCTTATCATACACTGAATTTCCATGTGTCTTTGGATCTGTTTTCATTATTTTCCTTTGGTCTCTTTGTCTATTCATGTGCCACAATGTTTCAATCATAGAATCTTTACAGTATAGTATGTTTTAGGTAGGGCTAGATCCCCCTCACAGTTTTTTCACTGTTTTCCTGATTATTCTTGCATGTTTGTTTTCTATATGAACTTTAGTATCAACTGGTCTAACTCCATAAAAAAGCTGGTTGGTATTTTATTGGGATTGTAAATTTATCAGTTAATGTGGGGAGAGCTGACATCTTTATAATGTTGAGTCCTTTTATTCAAGAACAGGGGAGGACTCTGCGTTTGTTCAAGTCGACTTTTGTGTCTGTCAGGAGAGTGCCATTAACATTTTAATCCAAAGAAGAGATTGATAATGAAAAGTTTGGGACCCAAGGAGTCTCTGGGCACCACGATCAAACATGGTGTGTTGGTGGTTGCCTCCCCCTTATTATCCGTTCTGCTAAGTTTTACTGAGCACTGACCTACCAGATGGTAGGCTCTATGCTGGGTCCTGTGGATTCAAAAGTAAAACACCTGGTGTCTTCCCAGGAGGCACTCACAATCTAGTGGAGGAGACAGGTTATTAAATGGACAGGAGCAGTTACTCTTCCTTTCTAAGGACAGCCCAGTCTTTTCAGTGAGGCGGGGAACTAGCTTATGCCTCATGAGACATCAAAGAGGATGTTGGCATTCGTTGTAAGAAACCTAGCTGGAAATTTATTTCTCGATGTCATGTATGCATTCAATCACTTTTGCCTGCAACTGCGTCTTAGAAGGCAACTTAAAAGTCTAATTGTAAAGTGTTGGAGCCCTTCTTGTTCATGCATGGGTATCGAGTGAGGTAGCGAGTGGAGGGTTGTAATTAGTTGGCTCCAGCAGGATCTGGGACTCAGCAAGCTTCTCTTCTCAAATCACTTTACTTTCCCTTGGCTGTTAATAATTTGCCTCAAAAGGAAGCAAGTCCTTAAAGACTTTTATTATTCATCGCCAATTTTTCTACCAGTTCTTTCGATTTAGCATGTGACTAGCACGTTTTGGGGGATATGGGCAGTGTTTGACATCATGTTTATATGCTTTTAACAGAATGTAGTTGCTGCCTAAGCTGGGTTAATAATCACTTGAGAAGTTTTGTTTTCTTTTTTTTTTACTCTGACTTCTGCAAGCTTACTTCAATCTTATTTCGAGAGTCAAGCAGGATATTAAGTGTGATCCTGTGGAAGTTAATTAAGCCTTTCAGGAGTATCGATGTTCCTAGAAAAAAGAGACAGTTGACCTTCTGAGCTGCTCTCTGGCCAAATATCTACTATAAAATTCCCAGTCTCACATTCTCTCGCTAGGACCAAATTTTAGGTTTCACAGTGGAACGAAGAGCATGGTAGGATGCCGATGTGGATGTTTGCTGCTCACTGTAGAATTAGAGGTGGTGATGCTGATACCAGGACGGGGATGGCGTGGGAGAAGGGGAGGAATCCTAGTCCTTTCCATTCCTTCTCATCTCAGCTTGAAAGTAAAAGGAGACACATTCACTACAGCTTTTCAAAAAGCAAAGACTGTTTCCTCAGGGAGCCTAAGCGTCCAGAAGGGAAAGTAATGGAATGTAGTCTTAGAAGCCTTTCAGAATGAGAAGCAGGCAGCTGTTATTCAAACAAGCTGAAAGTAACCTTACACGGAACTGGCTCAGGAGTAACACCTAGAATTTAACCAGTGGGTTTTCTTTTTTTTTTTTTTTTTTTTTTTCTCTCATTAATTTCATCTCACCTCTTTTCTGCACAGCACTGCAGTCATTCAGTTAAATCCATTCATTCCCCATCCTCCCTCCCCACCCCCTCTCCAACTCTCCAACCCCTTTCTCCACCCTCACTTGCACTTTTCCTCTTTCATTTTCATTCTGAATGGGGGTTCCAGGAGCTGTGGTTCATCACCATGCTCAGTAATTTTCAAAGCTATTTTTTTTTTCTGATTCTTATGCCCTTTTACCCAAGAAAATATTACATCCAAAGATCACCTAAAATCACTGGTCAGATCACTTAATATCACCAGGTTTCCTCCATCAAACAAGAGTATGTATCCCAAAATAATACCCAACATTTATATAGTGACACGAGTCATAATCAGAAAATTTCAAAAACATAGGAAAGGTAGTCTCCTGTACCAAAGGATCATTAAAGATTGACTGACAAGTTGAGAAATGTGAAGTATGGAATGAAGTGTGACTTTTCCCATTTAGTTTCATTACAATTATGTAAGATGAAAACACATCTGACCTTTTTTCCTTTCCTGTAGCCTTGTTTCATCTGTTTGACAAAGGACCAGTAGGAGATGGCGGCATGCTGCGGTCCCTTCCCAATAGTAACTTCTCCCCTTCCACTCCTGCTAGTGTAGACATAACGTGGCCCCCACCCCAGGCAAATTTTCTATTAATAAGAGGAGCTTCTCACTACCATTTTTGAGGCTCTTGGCTGACCTAGTGGTAGTGTTTTAAGTCTAACCCCATGAAACCACATCCATCCATGCACTTCATAGAAGAACTTCTGCTTCTTAACAGCCTCTCCGTACCTGGTTGTTTTCATTTCACTACACATTAAGATTTGGCAGAAGAAGTTATGAAAAGGAGCATTTCCAGATTTACTTGCTGTATCACTGCTCCTTCCCTTCTGTGGTTTCAGTTTTGTATTTTATGCCACGTAGAGGAAAGAGAGGGAGTATTCATGAACTGAGTAAATGAAATGTTTATGCTTTAGATGGTGTCCCTCCCCCCAACTCCACTTCCCTGGAGATCCAGAATTTGGGTTTTATTATGTTTGGACTAAAAATAGAACTACACGGTAGTTATAACCGCGTGAGACTTACTGGCTCATTGTCTTCCATGGATTTGAAGGTTACTACACCTTGAGTCTTAGAGCAAGCTTACTCGGACTTAATTATTGTAATTCAGGACCAGCCATGTTTCAAACTGACAGCCCTGCCCACATACCCACACCAGTTCCAGCCCAAGGGTAGATTGGAAGGCAGAGAGCATTATGAATGAACACTTTGTTGCTAGGAAAAAATTTTTTTTTTCCTGACCCACTTTGTCTCCTAGTGTGACTCCAATTTTATATATATATATATATATATATATATATATATATATATATATATTTAAGATTTATTTTATTATTTATTTTATTTTGGCTGCGTCGGATCTTTAGTTGTGGCACGCGAGATCTTCGTCGAGGCATGCGGGATCTTGCGTTGCAGCTCGTGGGCTCCTCGTTCCAGTGTGTGGGCTCCTTGTTGTGGCATGCGGGCTTCTCTCTAGTTGTGGTGTGTGGGTTTTTCTCTTCTCTAGTTGCAGCGCGTGAGATCAGTAGCTGTGGCACACGGGCTTAGTTGCCCTGCAGCATGTGGGATCTTAGTTCCCTGACCAGGGATTGAACCCGCATCCCCTGCATTGTAAGACAGATTCTTTACCACTGGACCACCAGGGAGGTCCCTCCAATTATCTTTGGCTATTTGATATTATCTCTCAGTTATAGATGTTCTGTTGATTTTAAAACATTTTTTTCTTTTTATTTCAGTTTGAGTCATTTTTTATCGACTCCTTCAAAGTTCACTCATCCTTTTTTCTGCAGTATCCAATGTGCTGTTTGCCCATCCAATAGATGTTGACTTCTGATATCACATTTTTAAGTTTTAAGGTTTCCATTTGGTTATTTTATATCATTTGCATTTTTTCATAGAAAATCAAGAGAAAATTCCATTTCTTTGCTCATAATATACATTTTCTTATAAATTCCTTGATAAATTTATAATAATTTTTTAAAGGTTCCTGTCTACTAATTTCAGCAGCTATCTCTGGGTCTGTTTCTATGTCATCTGAATTTTCTCTTGATTATCACATTCCTGCTTTCCCACATTTTTCATCTATATTTATATCTATATCTATATTTATATCTATAGAGAGAGAGAAGGAGAGGGAGAGAAGCAGGGGAGAAAGAATTCCAAATATTGTGAATTAAAGAACATTGGAGCCTTTTTGATCTTGTTGGTATTTGAGCTGGGAGGGGTTTACTGAGGTTTCAGACATATTGGGTTCACTTTTGGCCCTGGAGTCCAATCATGGTGAAAATGCCCAGGACCCTGAGATTGCCTTTTGCTCACCAGCCCCTTCCCTGCTGCTTCTTTCTCTATGTGGGGAAGGCTGGGTGAATAGACTCGTGGAACTGAGACTCTCAATTCAGTCCCCTAGCCAGTCATCCGATGAAGGGCTGGCTCTTCTCCTCATCCCCACAAGGTCTCCCCATCTCTGGCAGCTCACCTGAGCCCTGGATCGAGGTATGGAAGCTGCTGCCCTTCTCTGCTCACCTATCATGGGCTCATTTCTTTCCGGAATGTAGTTTATCCAGGCTTCTTTGCTGCCACTGTTCTCTACTAGCCTCATGGAAGAGTATGGTTTTTATTTTGTCTGGGTCTTTTCTTATAGTTACTATGAGAGCAAAGGTATGTTTCATCTTTCTACATCCTAACTGAAAAAGCAGAAGTCTAACCTGCTTCTTCAATTCAACATTTCTATGCCCTGGAAAAGGCCACAAGACATTGAGGAATATTCATAAAGTCCCCAGAGAATTTCTATGGCATCAATGGCTTCTGTTACAAGTAGGAAAAAAAGGATGGATAATGAAATTTACTGATAAGATATAATCTATAATTATATTTTCCAAATGAGACGACAAGAGAAATGTAGAGAAAGGGGAAGAATAAGCCTAGGATCATTAAGGACTCCACATCACAGGATCAGACAGTGTGAAGAAACCACCCTACTACAGTCGCAGCATTTCAGGGCTAGTAGAACACCTTAGACGGTCTAACGTCCAAACTCCTTATTTTATGGGTGTCAATGCTCATTTGGGTTCACTTGATAGACTGAATGTTTCTTTTGCCTTTTCCATGCCTGGGGAAGCAAGCCTGTCAGTGAACATCAGCATGTCTTCATCAGACCTATAATGAAGGCTAGTCCCTCCTTTCTTATTCCCTATAGTCAAAAATACCAGAAAGCACTTATCTCTTCCTGAGTTCTAAATTTGAAGTCTTAAAAAAAAAAAAACATCAAACTTAGACTTCATAACCTGGGGAAAAATCACACCATCTCTGCATAATGGAAAGCAGGTTGTGATGAGTGTTGTGGTCATCTTTTGACAAAAAGCACCCCAACTTAGTGTTTCTGAGGCAGGCCAGATCTGGAGGGTCAAGGGCATTTTGGAATGTATATGAATCCTTCCAGGTCTATAGGCTATCATAGAAAAATATGTTGAAGAAGACTACACCTCAAACCCTTTAGTAGCAACTAATAGGCTCGGTGGCTAAAAATCCGTGCTTTGGGCACGTAAAAACTAAAATTAGAACCCGTGGTAGTTGAACTGTTCTTCCACAGTCTAAAGAATGATGTACCCAATGATTCATGTTGGGATATGGTCCATTGCTTTTTTGGTTTTCTGTTTAAGCTTGGGCTTGTGACCTTGCTTTCTTATGTAGTGCTTCTTAAAAAGTTCTCGGAAAAGGTGCTTGACAGTCACCTTCATGCTCTAACAGGAGACCGTGATAGTTATTTCCTAAGGGAATTGCAGAGTTGCAAAGAGCTTAAATAATTCAACCAGAAATAGCCAAGGAAGGAAAGAAAAACAGTGACCCAGTGATAAATGCCCTGTTGAATAAGTTTAGAATACAAGAGACAACAGGAAGTTTGGGAGATATGTACACCTTTAGGAAGGAAAAGAGTGAAATCTGTAGTTGTTAGGAGAGCATGGTCTGTGATTCCATCAACTGTGATACAGAAAGGCATGCTGTCCTTTCAGAGGAAAATTGCTTTATTGAATATGGCCAATGGCTTCTTTGGAATTTATGGAAATACCATAAACTAAACCTAAGTGAACATCTTTTCTCAGTTTCTCACAGGAAAAGGTGATTTCATCATTGGAAGATCTTTTAAAACTAGAGATGAAACTCTCATAGCTTTAGAGTAGCTCCCAACAGATGTGCTTCGGTAAGAAGATTTAGAAATAATTGTGATTGCTGCCTCTAACCCTCTCTAAGGTTCTTAAGAGCACTTTATGGTTTGCTAATATAATAAAATGTATTAAATGTAAAAATTCTGTTTGCAGATGTTCTTTTATCCAGCTTGCGTTCTGGCTCCTTTTGTTTATTTTATTTTGTTTTATTCGTTTATTTTTTTTTTTTAATGTAAAGAATATATTCTCTTAGCTTCTCTCTGGTAGTGAGTGTTCCAGAGAGCATGACCATAAGGCAGAATTGGAAAAATGGGAAGATTTATGATGCTGTTTGTGTTTCGGCAACTTGAGGCACAGAGGGTGGAGGGGAAATAGCCCCCACTTCTTCCTACCCCTGCCCACCAGTGTCCTCCCTGACCGAACTCAGCCAGAAACCATGTCGCACAGAGCCTATGAAATGCAACCTATAAGGGTCAGCACCCCACCCTCACCTCCCCGAAACAGAGCAGCGTGAGGGAAGGGCAAGGAATGACTGAGGGAAACCAGGCCCAAGAGCAGCTCATAAGGGCCCTAATCATAAGGGGTCCCGTTATGGAGGAGCGGTATGGCACCTATAGGAACGTCATGAAACATGGCCCAGCCAACAACAACCAAGAGCTCTTGCTCTCCAATCACTTCATTTCCAATACTGAGGGGGATTTATTTATAAACAAGGGTTTTCCTTGTAGCTGGGACCAGCAGAATTTAAAGAAAGGTAATTAAAGATTAGTAGGCATCTGGTTTTGGTATCAGGGTGATGGTGGCCTCATAGAACGAGATTGGAAGTGTTCCTTCCTCTGCAATTTTTTGGAATAGTTTCAGAAGAATAGGTTTAACGCTTCTCTAAATGTTTGATACAATTCACCTGTGAAGCCATCTGGTCCTGGACTTTTGTTTGTTGGAACTTTTTCCATCAAAGTTTCAATTTCAATTTATGATTGGTCTGTATCATATTTCCTATTTCTTCCTGGTTCAGTCTTGGGAGATTGTACCTTTCTAAGAATTTGTCCATTTCTTCTAGGTTGTCCATTTTATTGGCATATAGTTGCTTGTAGTATTCTCTTATGGTCCTTTGTATTTCTCTGGTATCGGTTGTAACTTCTCCTTTTTCATTTCTAATTTTATTGATTTGAGCCCTTTCCCTTTTTTTCTTGATCAGTATGGCTAAAGATTTATCAAGATACAATTCACCTGTGAAGCCATCTGGTCCTGGACTTTTGTTTGTTGGAACTTTTTCCATCAAAGTTTCAATTTCAATTTATGATTGGTCTGTATCATATTTCCTATTTCTTCCTGGTTCAGTCTTGGGAGATTGTACCTTTCTAAGAATTTGTCCATTTCTTCTAGGTTGTCCATTTTATTGGCATATAGTTGCTTGTAGTATTCTCTTATGGTCCTTTGTATTTCTCTGGTATCGGTTAATTTGAGCCCTCTCCCTCTTTTTCTTGATGAGTCTGGCTAAAGGGTTATCAACTTTATCTTTTCAAAGAACCAGCTTTTAGTTTCGTTGATCTTTTCTATTGCTTTTTTTTTTTTTTTTAGTCTCTACTTCATTTATTTCTGCTCTGATCTTTATGATCTCTTTCCTTCTGCTAACTTTGGGTTTTGTTTGTTCTTCTTTCTCTAGTTCCTTTAGGTGTAAGGTTAGATTGTTTATTTGAGATTTTTCTTGTTTCCTGAGGTAAGATCGTATTGCTGTTAACTTCCTTCTTAGAACTGCTTTTGCTGCATCCCATAGGTTTTGGATTGTTGTATTTTCGTTGTCATTTGTCTCTAGGTATTTTTTGATTTCCTCTTTGACTTCTTCAGTGATCCATTGGTTGTTTAGTAGCATATTGTTTGGCTGCCACGTGTTTGTGCTTGTTTGCAGTTTTTTCCTTGTAGTTGATTTCTAATCTCATAGCATTGTGGTCAGAAAAGATGCTTGATATAATTTGAATTTTCTTAAATTTACCGAGGCTTGCTTTGTGGCACAGCATGTGCTCTGTCCTGGAGATGGTTCCATGTGCATTTGAAAAGAATGTGTTTTCTGCTGCTTTCAGATGGAATGCTCTATAAATATCAACTAAGTTCATCTGGTCTAATGCATCATATAATGCCTGTATTTCCTCATCGATTTACTTATTGCTGCAATTTATGTCAAAGAGTGTTCTGCCTATGTTTTCCTCTAGGAGTTTTATAGTATCTGGTCTTACATTTATCTCTTTAATCTATTTTGAGTTTATTTTTGTATATGGTATTGAAGAATGTTCTAATTTCATTCTTTTTTATGTAGCTGTCCAGTTTTTCTTCAATATAACTTATTGAAGAGACTGTCTTTTCTACAATGTATATTCTTGCCTCCTTTATCATAGATTAACTGACCATAAGTGCATGGCTTTATTTCTGGGCTCTCTGTCCTGTTCCATTTATCTATTTGTTTGTTTTTATGCCAGTACTGTACTGTTTTGATGACTGTAGCTTTGTAGTATAGTTTGAAGTCAGAGAGCGTGATTCCTCCAGCTCTGTTCTTCTTTCTCAAGAATGTTTTGACTACTTGGGGTCCTTTGTGTATCCATACAAATTTTAAAATTATTTTTCTACTACATTTTTGATAACCACATTAAAAAAGAATTGTGTGTGCATGTATATACGTTTTCAAGTCATATTAAATTGAAAGGCTATCCTATATATCCACCTCCATGTAAAAGTCAGACTATGAGTCTACAGATTCCATTTAAGGCTCTGGGGAAGCTCTAGTTTCTCCAGAGCACAACAGCCCAGAGGGAGATTTTCCTGACCTTCTATTTAACGTTTTCAAAATTACTTACCTGAGAATCATATGCTGCTAAGTATATTGCCTTATATTGCTGTCTTGTATAATTTCTAATCTCTTAAGCTGTACTTTAACTTTTAGGTAGCCATGTACTTTCTTCACTAAGGTTTTATGCCCATTGGACGTTGTCTCCTTCGTATCTTCTCAGCCCCTTTCAGTGTCTGCTACAGAGTTGGTCCTCACTAATCCAGAAGAATACCTGATGCTGCTAATTCTCTGAATTTCTAGCTAGAACCCACTTTCTCATCAGAATTTCTGGGCTTCCAGAATGACTAGTCTTCCAACCTGAAAATCTTATTCTCTCTCTAATGAAATGGATAATGATCTTTTAAAAAATAATAAAGCAATCCATGGTAGGTAAACTCCTTGTTTTCAAGACCATGTACTAGAGTTGAAACAGTAGTTCCCCCTGAGAGATGCCTGAACCTCCTGAAATAACTCATCTTGGCAGGTGGATCATCTACTATTACTATCTCAGCACCCTGAGCAGAAAGCAGCTTTTTGGAAGTCTCCTTGTTGGACCCTAAGAGTGGCAACTAAAGGACAATCTGGTTCCTATTAGAAGATTTAATTGAAAATATGTGAAGTCTCCTGCATAACATAAGAAGTGTAACCTTATACCTACTTTATTTTAGTTTAGTTTATCGTAGTTTTCTGTATTCATCAGGATTCTCCAAAGAAACAGAACCACTAAGGTCTGTGTATGTGTATGTATGTGTCTGTGCCATATGTGTGTGTGTGTATATACACATATATATGTGTGTGTGTGTGTGTGTGTGTGTGTGTATGAGATTTTAAGGAATTGGCTCTTGTAGAGGCAGGATTCTCCAAAGAAACAGAACCACTAAGGTCTGTGTATGTGTATGTATGTGTCTGTGCCATATGTGTGTGTGTGTATATACACATATATATGTGTGTGTGTGTGTGTGTGTGTATGAGATTTTAAGGAATTGGCTCACACAGTTGTAGAGGGTAGCAAGTCTAAAATCTGCAGGGTGGGCTGGCAGGGCCTAGGGACCCAGAGGAGAGTTTATGCTAGAGTTCAGATCCACCGTCTTCTACACAATTCCCTCTTGCTCAGGGGAGGTTGTTTTTTTGTTTTTTTTTTTTTCATTCTATTTTTTAAATTTCTTTGTTTTGAGTTACTTTTAGTGACCTTTCTAAGGGAAAGCTGGCCATTCCATAGCTATATGTTCCTTATATTAAAAAATTGTTATCTTACTGGATTTTTTTTCACACACACACACTGTATTTTATTTGTAAATGGATGACCACAACAAAAGCAACAATGATTGCAATTACCAAACATGAAACACACTCATACTATGTCATAATATTGACATTCAGTCCAGTAATGGGAGGTTGGTTTTTTCTTCTATTCAGGCCTTCAGCTGATTGGAAGAGGTCTACCCACTATGTAGGACAATCTGCTTTATTCAAAGTCCATCCATTTAAATGTAAATCTCATCTAAAAACACCCTCTCAGAAGCATCCAGAGCAATGTTTGGCCAAATATTTGGGCGTTATAGCCCAGCCAAGTTGACACATAAAATTGACCATTACATTTTTTTTTTTTTGTGGTTGCGCCAGGTCTTAGTTTGGCACGTGGGATCTTCGTTGCGGCACGTGGGATATTTTAGTTGCGGCACGTGGGATATTTTAGTTGCGGCACGTGGGATATTTTAGTTGCGGCATGCGAACTCTTAGTTGCGGCATGCATGCGGGATCTAGTTCCCAGACCAGGGATCCAACCCGGGCCCCCTTCATTGGGAGCATGGAGTCTTACCCACTGGACCTCCAGGGAAGTCCTGACCATTACATTTAGTTTATTATTTTAACAACAGGTGCGCCAACACCCCCTTGACTCAATGTGAACGTCATCTGCCCAAGGGAAGGGACCCTCTGCCACTCCTCACTATATCTACAGCTCCACAGATGAACGGGTGACTGTGTACTTCTAACAGCCAACCTCTTTCCTTTCTCCCACTCCATTGGCATTTTAGGCAGCATCTGACTTGACAGTGGCCTTCAGTACCTCTTTGTCTACCCCTCACCATACACATACAATAACTCCCTTAGAGGCCATAGGGGCATATGTTGAAAATGGGTTGTCCTAAATATGTAATGCATAAATAAACTGATTTCTAATCAGGATTTTGGCCAAATAATATTACCCTGCATTGTCACAGGAGGTGGGGACTGTGTTTTCTACTTGATAAAGGGGCTTCTTCTTCCCTGAGCATCCATAAGCTTTTTGATATCTTTCTTCTTCTTGCTCCTCCCCGTCACTGTCCTTTACACACACACACACACACGCAGGCATGCACACGTCCTCCTTCCTCTCTAGTCTCTTTTTTTGCCAATATTTTTTCTACGTTAGTGTTTTTCCCCAAGTGTACAAGGTGAGCAGTGTTAATTCTAGGATTCTGACAGCTTTTTGTGAAGCTCTCTTATCTTCGGTGAGGACTGTCACCAGTTCTTTTGGCCTCTTACCTTCCCTTTTACTCCGTCCCCGGGGGAACTCACTCTACTGTTCATCCTCACAAGCTTCAGCCTCACATTCAGGCCTGTGGTAGTTGTGATGCGTGTGTTGCTGTGGAAATGAACACGGGGGTTGGTACCCAGAACCTAAATGAAACGAGGCAGTAGACCTGGAGGGCACTTAATGTGCCTTGTTCCTAGTGCTTCCTTCCTTTTGGCTGGTATTTTGATCAGTATTTACAGATAAGAGTCTGAATGTGCAGACCAGCTGATTTTGTTCTTGAATGGGGTGGATGGAATTATTTGTGAAGAAAATATCATAATTAATGAACATTTTTTCCAACATTTTTTAAGTTTAATGATATTGGAAAAAATGTTTACACTGCGCTCTGTTATATCTTTTCTTCCCATGAACACAGTGTAATATGTAGGAAACTCAGACAGAAACAAGCCTGTAAATGCATATTTTTCTATGTGACCTGTTTACCTGGTTTTCTCGCTCTGAACAACAGAATCTTGACAAATAAGGTATGGCCTGCCCAGTTTTGATTTTTATCTGAAATACTGATTCTTTACCTTTTTTATAGTCACAAATATCTTTGAGGGTCTAAAAAATCTATAAACCCCTTACCTAGGAAAATTCACATATGGATATGAAATTTTGCAAAAATCTTTAGCCTTGATCCAAAGAGCCCTACAAGTGTATCCACGGGACTCCAGGTTAGAGCTCTTGATGAGTCCACAAGTCAAAGCAATTTAATTCCTTCCCCCGCACCCCCCAGTCACAACTTTAGAAATCACCATGGAAATTTAACCTTTAAGATGTAATAAATAAATCTCAAAAGCACTGTCCCTTCTCCTCTCTTTGAAAGTGTCAGAAACATTGTACCATTATTGTCAGAGATTTAAGATATTCTTGTGGAAAGTGATTACTTCTTTCCTTCCAGATTTTTTACCTTCCCCAGTTCCATCAGGTGATTGCAAACTAACAGAGATTTGGTGGAACATGAACCGTCAATTCTAAGCAGCTCTTCTTTAGGGAAAAACAAAACCCCACAAATACCCAATATCCCCCCCTCGAAAAGAATAAAATGGGAAGACTTAGCTTACTGAATACTTATTATTCATCTGTATCAATTAAGATGGAAATAGATAAACAGACCAATGAAGCAGAATAGCGAGCCCAGTAGATAAACACTTGATAAATGATGTGCTGGCGTTAGCTTCCGCCAGCTCCTGAGAGATGATTATTCAATCACTGCAAGCCTGAAATTAACATTCGGTTCCATTAGGCCTGTTATGTAGATTTCATCCAAAGCTAATGGTTGACTTCTTATCTAAAATCTTTATTTTTATCATTCAGTAGCTTTTGAGAAGGCAAAAGGCTTCCTAAGGAGGGACTTGGGTGAATGGATGAAGGTGATGTTCCCTGAGTCAGCCAAAGAGGATGATTGATTATATCAATCCAACTCTGTGATCTGAAGTGCACCTAGAAACAAAGGGATGGTAGATGAAACACCAGAATCCAACTGTTCTATAGTTTCACTGCTAAGGACGTGTTTTATAGGTATAAACAACAAATCAAGTAACAGAAAAATAGGTGAAATAATGATGGTGGTGAAGTTGAGGGTGCATTTTTGTTCTTTAAACTTTGTTCTTTATTTTTGTTTTGATGAGAGTTTTTTGGTTTGGTATTTTGTCCTATAAATCAAATTTCTGTGGGAGCATAAAAGAATGAACCTCCAATGAATGGCAGTGGTATTTGCCGCAAATGTCCCATTTCCTTCTCACTGAGACCCAGCGAGACTAGGGAATGATCTGTGCCCTGGGGCAGCCGGGGTTCCATGGGCTCTCCAGCTGTGCCCTCCTTCAGTGTATTCCTCTAATCCACAATGGGATATATATACATTTTCATCTTCAGGACCTAAATTTCCCTCTTTACTTATGCACTTGTGCAGATTTCTTTTTAAGTACAAACTCTCTCAACTGTATTGCTGAGGAGTTCTTCCCCTCTCTTAAAAAAATGCCTGCTACCAGTAAATTCCCAAAGGACTTTTCTCTCTGTTTGCAGGAAGCTGCAGTTTATGACCTCTTTCTGAAGGGAGTATATTCCATCACTCTTTGTTCTGTACTCTTTGCTCTCCTTTGGAGTTGGAAGAAGTTTTGAAACACCTTTTGGTTGAAAGAGTGTCTTTGTAGTTGGGGTTTGAGCTAAAAGCAGATCCCTCGCCCCAAATAGGGTAGAAATCTGGAAGCCATGACACCTCCTGTCTCTCTCCCCTCTTACTTCCAGCTGAAGCATCTAAGGGTGCCTCCCCTATAACTTCATCACAGTGAGTAGGCTACGGCAGATTAAGCAGAGTGTAAGCAGAAAATAAATTTACTTGATCTCATAGTTATCCAGTTTTATCTCATACCTTCTAATCCAGATACTTTTAAAGGTTTGCTTCAGGCCGAGGTTTTAAAGCAAAAGTTTTATGTTGTGAAACATTTTGAACCCATTTTGAACCCCAAATACAAATAAAATTCAGGAAGGCAAAAATTATTTCTAAGTCCTGTAAGTTTAAAGGCAGTTAATATCCTCATTCTTTCTTTTTAAAATTTTTTTTTAACGTGGACCATTTTTAAAGTCTTTATTGAATTTGTTACAATATTGCTTCCATTTTATGTTTTGGTTTTTTGGCCACAAGTCATGTGGGATCTGAGCTCCCCAACCAGGGATCAAACCCACACCCCCTGCATTGGAAGGCAAAGTCTTTAACCACTGGACCGCCAGGGGAGTCCCCTGTTCATTCATTCTACAATCCATTAATTATGTGTTACATGACAGAGAGTAAATATGAGGTAAGAATAAAAGAATGAAAGACTACCTTTGGCCCAATATCTTCACTGTGGTACTGTGTTCTTTCCAGAGGAAAAATGTACTCTGCTGCTGTCATCAACAAAACAGAAAACAGACATAATTATCCAGAAATACAAGCAGAAACTCTTCTGTGCCCTGAATTATGTGGGCAGTTGAAACCAGAAGCGAGTTTGCCCCTGGAGATCTGGCTTCAGCTGAGTTTTGTCGGCCCCTCCCAAGTTCCCTGGGCGGTGCCTGGGGCTTCCGCACAAGGAGGATGATGGGAGTTGCTCTCCATGGTAGAGGAGAATTCCGCAGCCAGGGATCACTTCAGGTGGAGGTGGCTATTTCCTGTGTTCTGTTTTTGAGTGATCTCAAATTTGATCTGATGATCAAATTTCAAGCCTTTCATCATAGTCAGCTATGATTTTTTTTTCTCGTCGAGGTGAAAATCTTACACGCTAGGCAGTGGTTCTCAACTCCCGTCACACATTCTAATCACTTGGGGCTGTTCTAAAACATACCTGGGTCTGCTTTGCCAACTTAGGCTGAATGAATGAGAATCTCTGGGAGGGGGAGGAGGCCATAACAGGCAATAGTCAATCAAATGTGCTGCCAGGGCCATGAACCACTGGATTAGAATCCTCATTAATCTGGTCTGGCTCTTCTGTAATAAATAGAGTCAATGCGTTTAGGGTTGCTGTCAGCCATCTACTGTAACAGATGTCAGGAGACTTTTATCTGTTTCTAATGAGACTGGCTTATCTGTCAGCTCTGATACTAAAAAAGAGGAGCATAGTGATGGAATTATTTCTTTTTAGAATACAATCTTATTATTCTGTTGTTAATATGATTTAATACTAAAATGAATGAATCTTGCTAGCACAAAACATTCTTGGACTTTTTGTATTTCTAATTAAAACTAGAAGAAAAATACCATTTTCCCCACATACATTTCTTTTTTTTTTCAAATTAATTAATTTATTTTTTGGCTAAGCTGGGTCTTCGTTGTTGAGTGTGGGCTTTCTCTAATTGCGGCGAGCAGGAGCTACTCTTCATTGTGGTTCGCGGGCTTCTCATTGCTGTGGCTTCTCTTGTTGCAGAGCATAGGCTCTAGACGCGTGGGCTTCAGTAGTTGTGGCATGCGGGCTCTGTAGTTGTGGTTCGCAGGCTCTAGAGCCCAGGCTTAGTAGTTGTGGCACATGGGCTTAGTTGCTGCACGACATGTGGGATCTTCCCAGACCAGGGATTGAACCTGTGTCCCCTGCATTGGCAGGCAGATTCTTAACCACTGTACCACCAGGGAAGTACCACATACATTTCTTATTAAGAAACAAAGCATATACACTAATATGTATAAAATAGATAACTAATAAGAACCTGCTATATAAAAAAATATGTAAAAATTCAAAAATAAAAAGCAGGACCTGGATTAGGGGTTATTTTAGCCACTTCAAATATTTGTCCTTTAAGCCTTTACCCAAGGACTACCTTTTACTATAGGCATATTCCATTCAGTAGGTTTCAGTGTATCTTTTCTCCTGGTCCATTCTATCATTCATATTGTCATTATTGCATTCATTTTACTGTTATGAAATGGTATATTTTCATGAATGTCTTCTCTGTATTAGACGATAGGCTACCCTAGTACCTTGTGCACAGTAGGCTTCTGATGTGCTCTGTGACTGATCAGTGTATTGATAAATGAATGGACACATCTAAAAAAAAAAAAGAAAGCAGATCAGGTTATTTTTTTAAAACGGATTCTTTAGATCCCTTTGAGAAATGTAAGACAGTCATTAGTAAAAGTGTAAATAATATTCTTTTCAGATTTTAGCTTAGGAAGGATGTTAAGTTTTGATATCAATTGTATGCTTCTCCACCAGTTGTATTAAGTAATTAATTTAGAGAGAGTAGGGAAAAGGGACCTAAGAACGGTTATTGAAACCCTTCTGTAATGAGTACCAACATGCAACATCTCCTATTTAAACACACACACACACACACACACACACACACACACACACACACACACACACCAAAATCTCTCATGGCTCCCATATCCTTTCCCAGCTGACATACCATATCTGCATCCCTTTACAAAGAGTAGTTTATTATTGCTGGTTTCCATGTTCATTTACATTTCTCCACCTAGTCTCTCTTTAACGCTTTCAAACCAGAATTTTGTCCTTATATTCCACTGAATCATCTTCCGTAAAGGTCACTAATGACTTCCTAGCTTCCAGATACAATGGTCACATCTCAGTCCATATCTTACTCATCTCTTCAGTAGAATTTGACAAAGTTATTACTCCCTTGATCTGAAACACTTCCCTCCCTTGGCATCTGGGATGCCATTTTGTCTTGGTTTCTACTGCACCTCCCTGACTGCCCCTCTCCCTTTGCTTTTCTGGTTCCTCCTCATCTCCCTGATTCTTCTAATGCGATTTCCCCAGCACTCCGTCTTTCTTCCCAACCCTCCCATTCATACTCTTACTCTAGAGCCGAGGGGATTTCATATATCCTAAAGTTCCATATGTATGTTAATGTCTCTTCATTTATATTTCCATCTTTCCTCTTTCCTCATTTTTCACCATCTCCGCTTGGATGTTAATAGGTAGCCCTAGTTTAATACGTCCAAGGTGAACTCTGGGTGTTTCTCTCCTCCAAACAAATCCCTCCCACAATCCTCTGCATCTTAGTACATGGCAACTCCATTCTACCAGTTGCTTGGGTCAAAAATCTTGCCATCCTCCTTGATTTCTTTCTTCCATATTCCATGTCTAATTTATTAGCTAATTCTGACGGCTCTACCTTTGAAATTTATCCAGAATACTAGCACCTCCATTGCTGTCACCCTGTTCCCAGCTTCCACCACCTCTCACCTGGATTATCATAATGACCCACTTACTGTTCTTTCTGTGCCCATCCTGGCCAACCCCTCTCGTCCACTCCCCTACCCCACGTGCAGCAGTGCACAGAACCACACCTGAGCCAGACCATATCACTCCTTGATTAAACCTCTTAACAGCCTGTCATATTCCTCAGGATAAAAGCCAAATCCTTATAGTGACCTCTAAGGTCCTACATGATGGGACCCCTATCACACCTCTGGCCTCAGCTCCTAGAACTGCCACACATACTCACTGGCTGCAGCACACTAGCCTCCTGTCTGTTCTCAAACATTCCCGGCATACGTCCTCCTTTTCTAGAATGTTCTACTTGCTCGCTCTTTCCTTGTCCAGCATGCTCTACTCCCAGGAGGCACATAACTTACATCCTTGCATCCTTCTCTGTGCATGTGTCGCCTCTTCAGAGAAGACCACCCTGACCACCTCATCTAAAATAGCAATCTCGGGCTTCCCTGGTGGCGCAGTGGTTGAGAATCCACCTGCCAATGCAGGGGACATGGGTTCGAGCCCTGGTCCGGGAAGATCCCACGTGCCGCGGAGCAACTAAGCCCGTGAGCCACAACTACTGAGCGTGCACGTCTGGAGCCTGTGCTCTGCAACAAGAGAGGCCGTGACGGTGAGAGGCCTGCGCACCACGATGAAGAGTGGCCCCCGCTTGCTGCAACTAGAGAAAGCCCTCGCACAGAAACGAAGACCCAACACAGCCAAAAACAAATATAAATAAATAAATAAATAAAGTAGCAATCTCCCATCCACAGATGAATGGATAAAGAAGATGTGGTACATATACACAATGGAATATTACTCAACCATAAAAAAGAGTGAAATAATGCCATTTGCAGCAACATGGGTAATCATACTAAGTGAAGTAAGTCAGACACAGAAAGACAAATGTTACGTGATATCGCTTGTGTTTGGAATCTACATGGGTAGACCTAGAGATTATCATACTAAGTGAAGTAAGTCAGACACAGAAAGACAAATGTTACGTGATATCGCTTGTGTTTGGAATCTAAAAATATAATACAAATCAATTTATTTACAAAACAGAAACAAACTCACAGACATAGAAAACAAACTTATCGTTACCAAAGGGGAAGTGGGGGGAGGAATAAATTAAGAGTATGGGATTAACATATATACACTACTATATATAAAATAAATGACAAGGACCTACTGTATAACACAGGGAACTATATTCAATATCTTGTAATAACCTATAGTGGAGAAGAATCTGAAGTTGACTTAAAATTAACACAGTATTGCAGATCAACTACATTTAAGTTTAATTAATTAGTTAATTTAATTTAATAGCAGTTTCCCTCCACTTCCCTCCCCTACCTTATTCCTGACCGATTTTTTTTTTTTTTTTTTTTTTTTTGCGGTACTCGGGCCTCTCACTGTTGTGGCCTCTCCCGTTGCGGAGCACAGGCTCCGGACGCGCAGGCCCAGCGGCCATGGCTCATGGGCCCAGCCGCTCCGCGGCATGTGGGATCTTCCCGGACTGGGGCACGAACCCGCGTCCCCTGCATCGGCAGGCAGACGCGCAACCACTGCGCCACCAGGGAAGCCCCACTTTGTGTTTTTTTCCATACCACTTATCCTCTGACATTATACATTCTTTAAAATTTATTATCTGTTTCCCCTCCTATGATGTAAGCTCCACAGGGACTATTTTTGTTCACTGCTGTGTCCACAGCACCAAGAACAGTGCCTGGCAAATAGTAAGTGCTCAATAAATATTACTGTTTGAACTGTTACCCTGATTTCTTTAATTTTTAGGAAATGCCTTTCCCACCCCATGTTAGGAGTTTCTACCATCTGATCACTTACTCTTTGTAATTTTTACTTAACTATACTAACAGATTCCCCTAAACCCTGTATGAATATCTCTCATTAGGTGCAGTTCAGTACCATGTTTCATTGACTATAAGACACTATCAATTATAAGATGAAGGTGCATAATTATTTCATATGCCATTAAAGAAAAAAAATTGCCATTTAAAGTATGACATGCTACTTGAGATATAGGGTGTGTGTGTGTCCCCTACTAATGTGAGCCATGGTTAGTGATACTAGGGAAAGGAGGAGGGTAGCCATAGAGATTGAGTGTGAGTGTTTGGTATGCTGGAGGATGGGGTGAAAGCTGATTTTATCTAAGTGAGTCTCTCTTGTTTTGTGCTTTGTTGTTGTTTTTTAACTTCATTTTGTGGCTGTATCTACTTCTTAAGGGATAAACATAGGTGATAAAAATAGCATAAAACACAGACCAAGACAAATTTTCAAATTAATCCAGCCAATTTATTTTTAAATAAATAAACAAAGTCTGGTGTTTTTGCAGAAGAACCGATGAGGTTTGATTTCATTTCAAAAGCACGTAAATTTTCCCCAGAAGATATTTCTGGTGAATAAAATGGAAATCCAAGATGAAAAACTGCCAGGTCAGTTATCAGAGCATTTGATTTATTTCTGGGAGGCAGTTGGCTTAAACTCTGCGTGTCTGCAAGTCATTGTATTATCAGTAGACTTTCTCTTGAAATTATTTGTACACATATCCTGAATCACCTTACATGGCAGCTGGTCGTAAATGATCCAGGGCTTGAGAAAGCATGCAATATTAAATTAGCAATAGTCCTTTACAGGGACATTATCGCTGGGAACGAAGACCTTGAAGGACAAAGAACAGTTCCACCCAATGCTACACATTGGATTCCTATCCAATAAGCAGTGTTTTCAGTGTCTAAAGAGAAAATAAAATGTCTTTTCTCATAAGGTGGATCATTTGCTACAGAGATTCTTTTAAGCTTAGCTCTCACCTCACACTTAATATTGTTTAGGTTCATCCTCTACTCTTGAAGGCCCTATAGTAAGTACATTGAAAACTTGGGAGAAAGCAAAAGAGAAACTTTAAAGTTAAAAGTATATGCAAACTTCCCCTCTCTACCCTCTCTCTCCATCCTTTGTCAGGCTTTTTGACTGCTAGCCTTTACTAGGTGGATCAGTATACTGTACTGTTAGAAGAAAAAGGTTTTTAAAGACAAACAAGTGGAGTGACTTCCCTGGTGGTCCAGTGGTTAAGAATCTGCCTTCCAATGCAGGGGACGCGGGTTCCATTCCTGGTCAGGGAACTAAGATCCCACATGCTGCAGGGCAACTAGCCTGTGCACCACAACTACTGAGCCCGTGCACTTTGGAGCCCACACGCCACAACTAGAGAAGCCCGTGCGCCACAGAGAAGACCCAGCGCAGCCAAAAAAAAAAAAAAACCTTAAAAAAAAAAAAAAGACAAACAAGTGGAGAATAAGGTTCTATGTGAGAATGGGCTTAAGCTACCTGTGAAAGGAGATCCAGGATCAGGGAGGACACTAAAGGTATGTAGAGAGAGACGTTGGGGAAATTAGTTAGAACTTGATAGCTGGAGGCTGAGAGATTGGAGCAGTTTCCCTGAGAAGTCAGAGACTGTCCGTGAGAACTTTGGAGAGAGAGGGAACCCTCAAGGCCCCTTGCAGCAGTCCCACTGTGATGTATGTACTGCACACTCGCTGTATGCTGTTTCTGCCCTTGAAACTTCAGGAAAAGCCTGTAATCATTTCAGTGCTTTTTGGAGCTGGGCTTGTACCTTTTGGGGGGGATGTGAAGGTATAACGAGATAGAGCATAGGGTGAATGCAAGGCAGTGCAAAAAGCTTAGCTTTATTTGAATCACATTTGCTCCCCGAGATGCAATAGGACAGCAGACCCATCTTGGCAGAAAGGCGAAGTATGCAAAGTGTCATTAGGCTTGTCTGATGGCTGCCCCCCACACCCTGTCTCCACACGTCTGTCAAGGTGCCCTGGCCCCCGGGCTGCCCATTTGGACTGGCTCATGTTCTCACATCTTCCATCCTGTCAGTCAGAAGTACCATGTCCTGAGTCCTGTTCTGTTGGAGACATAGTGAGTGAGTGGCCAGTTAAAGGATGAGTAGCTGGTAGGAGAGTGAAGTGGTTAAGGACATGGGGTATGAAATCCAGTGCCCAGGTTTGAGTTGGCTCTGGTCCTTCCTCAGTTATATGAAACTGGAAAAGCTGCTTAACCTCACTGAGCTATTGTTTTCTTCAGGTAAAAGAGAGTAAAAGCCTTGGTGATAGTAAAAGAATTAAATAAAGTAGTGTTTCTGTAGTGGACGCTGTTATTTCAGTCTCCCCAGCTCCCCATCTTTCCTTCTTCTGGTGACAGATTCTGTCCCTGGTCCAATGCCTTGTCTCCCAGCTATGGTGAGACCATCAGAGTCTACTCAAAGGATGTTTTTCAGACTGGAGCTCAGGAGAGGATCATCTTTTTGTGCTCTTTTCATGATGTAGACCTGCTGACAGCCATGTCCTCTTCTCTGTAAGAAAGTCAGGCTGAACATATTGACCTGATGACTTCTGTTTGGAGTCATATGGCAGGTTAGGTTATTTAGATCATTTCCCACACAGAAAATAAAATTTTTAAATACTGGAAAATTTTTGTTTTAGTTTCCTCAAAATCATTTAGGAGCTGACAAGGTAGTAAGGTTACAGTCTATGAATGGGAATGAAAGGACACTGCTTAAAGTCATAGAGGGTTTGCAAAAGTGAGCTTCTATTCTGATTAAATCAGCTCTGCAGGTGACAGAAGTCTGGATCCATCCAAGCTGGGATGTTTAACAGAAAACCGCTCCTCATTAAGCCAAGACCCCAGAGGGCTATGACCTCAGAGAAATAGTAACTTAAAGTCAACCTGACTCACCATCTCACCATCACCACCACCATAAGAGGCAGCAAAGGGAAGTTTCCTTGGAATGGTGCAGGGCAGGAGGGGAAACCGTCCCTGAGAATTTACAACTGCAAGCTGGCCTTCCTGCAGATTGCACTCCCAAATCAAATCACTTGAATAACCCCAGAACCCTTAAGCCCAAACTTAGTTTTTTTGTTGTTTTGTTTTATTAATTAATTAATTTGGTTTTTTTTTTTTTTTTTTTTTTTGGCTACGTTGGGTCTTCATTGCCGTTAGAGGGTTTGCAAAAGTGAGCTTCTATTCTGATTAAATCAGCTCTGCAGGGGACAGAAGTCTGGATCCATCCAAGCTGGGATGTTTAACAGAAAACCGCTCCTCATTAAGCCAAGGCCCCAGAGGGCTATGACCTCAGAGAAATAGTAACTTAAAGTCAACCTGACCCACCATCTCACCATCACCACCACCATAAGAGGCAGCAAAGGGAAGTTTCCTTGGAATGGTGCAGGGCAGGAGGGGAAACCGTCCCTGAGAATTTACAACTGCAAGCTGGCCTTCCTGCAGATTGCACTCCCAAATCAAATCACTTGAATAACCCCAGAACCCTTAAGCCCAAACTTAGTTTTTTTGTTGTTTTGTTTTATTAATTAATTAATTTGGTTTTTTTTTTTTGTTTTTTTTGGCTACGTTGGGTCTTCATTGCCTTGCGCGGTCAGTATGACTGGGTTATTCTCCCAGATTCTATCAGTGCTTTTCAAAGAAGGCCTGTAACTTGGTTAGATGCCCCGGAGCCGCCCTGTGAGTCTCCAGTCTTCTATTCTCAGAAGTGGCAAAAAGTAAAAGCAGGTGAAGTTTGTCTTTAACACCGTCTCTCTTCCTTAAAGTCTCCATCTCCCCAATCTGAATTGCTGTACTCAAATAATTTCTGGGGTTCTGGACCTCCTTTCGTAGACCCATTTCCAGAAGATCCTGACCTCAGCTAGCTGTTCTTGTGAGATAGTTGGTGTAAAGTGTTAGCAACCCAAATGATGCAAATGTTACCTCCTTGAGGCTGACAGTTACTCAACTTCTAGAGAAAGGAAGTTGGTCTCGACCTATCTAAAGCTTTATTTGGACCTTGGATAAAAATAGCTTTAGATGACCAATTTCATATTTTTAGACATTCATGGATACTGAATCTTTTGAGAACTATGGCTAGAAATGCTCTGTTTGCCATAATCAAGAGTGACTTTAAAAACCTGATGAAGTTTAAAGAAACCATCTCAGCAATTTTAAGGACCAAAAATGTGTAATGATTTACTTCTCTTGTTTAAAATAAGCATTTGGGGGTTAGGCACTCTTAGTCCATACAATTCTTTGTCTGATATATAAAATTATCACGACTTTAGTCCTTACCAAGAATGTGAAAACTTGGTATGACAAAACTTTGTGAATGACAAAAACTATCGTCCTAAGAAAGATTTGGGGGTTAGCGTAAGAGAATAAAATAGAAAGTCTTTGCAAGTCTGCTCAAGTTAGTGATAGCAATGGGTTTACTCTCATAGAAAATCACGCTATTGCCTCCAGACTTTTGTGTTGGCAAAAGTGACCTTTGACAGTCAAAGTTTTAGTATGTCTGCAATGACTGTTCTCTCAATTCGAAAGAAAGCTTAAAAATACTCAGTGTATTTAGTTAACACGGTTAGGTATTTTATTTTTTTAATTAATAAGAGGAATAAGAGTGCTTTAATTTCCTGGGTGAGGAAATGGGGCCACAGAAAGGCAAAGTGACTTTCCTCTGGTCACAAAGGATGACAGTGGCACATTTCCAATATATTTGATCTGTCCCTTGCTAGACTGTGCTTCACTAACCAGCTAAACCACCAAAAACTCTGGGTTTTGCTCACATCAGTTTTTTCTTTTTCAAAAAACGTGTGAAAACCGTCGCTGAAGCGTTAAGGTTGGGCATTGAAGCCACATGCGGGCAGATGGCAGACCGCATGTGAACAGCCGCAACTCTTGCAAGGTCAGTAGAAGGCTGTGGCGTGTGCATGTGACATCTTCGAGTCTATAATCTCTCAAGGCACAGTAGAAGGGAAGAGCCTCTCTACCTTCCCAGGATAACCCAGTGTGAGTGAAAATATGTATTTCTGTAGGTCAGTGAAGGACCCGAAAATAAAAGTTAATATGGATACTTGTCTTCTCTGTTTTTACTGTCTGCCGTGCACTTGCCTTCCATCACAGGGGCAGGTTCACACGTGCACAAGGCAACATATACAAAGTTGTTCATTGTGACATTGTTACAACAGGGAACAGAGGAAACAATCTTGTTGTGCACCAGTAGGGTTAAGGACAGATTGTAAAACAGAGGAAACAAGCTTGCTGTCCACCAGTAGGGTGACAGGCAGATTGTCATTTATTCATTTATGGGAAACCTTAATGTGGTTAAAGTAAGTGAATTAGACCTACAAGAATCATTAAATCTCAAAGGCATAATGTAGAAAGATACCAAGTGAAACAGAAGCTCTTGGTATCTTTTGACACCATCAGTGGGGCCCTCTGTCAACTGAAAAAAAATGCACAACCTAAAAGTTGAGAGTTATGTTTTATTAGGTGGACAAGTCTGAGAACTTAAGCCCAGGACACAGTATCTCAGATCACGCTGAGAAAACTGTTCCAAAGAGGAAAGGGGGAAGCCAGGATATATAGGAGTTTTTGCAACAATGCCACGTAGTTGGAACAAAAGATCACTGTTAATAAAAGAAAACCGGATATCTCAAGTTAAGGGATTTAGCGCTTTTCTGTGTATGGAAAGATGCAAGAGTCTGGATTCACTGAAATCATTCCTTTGATATGCACCTCAGGGGATGGTGAGTTTCCTCAAGGTGCACTGCTGGGAATGGCTGCAGTCTGATGATGATTCCATGGTGGGTATTATGTTTCCATCCTAAGTTCCCTCAGGAACTTTTCCAAGACAAGCTCCATCTTTGAAGTCTTTGATTTTGTATTTTCTAGTGTATCCTTCTATCCTAATAATCTATAACAGATATTTATTAGAGTAATCTGTTTCTCTTTTCCACTATATCTGCTGGTAATAATGCCAACTCTGATCAATTCTATCTGCAGAATTCCCACAAATATGTGACTCTAAACTACATACCTTTTTATGTGTTTAAAAAGAAAAATTAAATGTAAACCCTTTATTAAAAGGCACATTTTCCGATTAGAATTTTAAGCTTTAAAATTAATTTTTAATGAGCAATTGTGTAAATAACTCAAACATCAAAGTATGAAAGGGTATACAGGAAAACTTTGCCCTACTCCTGTCTTCTATCTACTCAGTTCTCACCACTCCAACAGATAAATACTGTTATTCTTTTCATGTTATAATAGATTTCTTTTTGCATGCTCCATCACGTATTTTCCCACAGAACGGTCAAACATTATCATCTGGAGTTAAGGCAAAAGACTTCATTTAAACAAACAAATCATTATCTTTCAGAGCAGAAATATTAACTGTATTCTGATTTATGGATGTATTGATTGTCTGTCCATACACTCTCTAGGAAATATTTTCCTTTCCTTTTCTTATTTTTTTTTATACAGCAGGTTCTTATTAGTCATCCATTTTATACACATCAGTGTATACATGTCAATCCCAATCTCCCAATTCATCACACCACCACCACCACCACCCACCGCAATTTTCCCCCCTTGGTGTCCATACGTTTCTTCTCTATATCTGTGTCTCTATTTCTGCCCTGCAAACCGGTTCATCTGTACCATTTTTCTAGGTTCCACATATATGCGTT
>NC_041224.1:3268577-3269980 GCF_002837175.3 Physeter macrocephalus | reverse complement strand
GTTTTTTTAATATTGAGCTGCGTGAGCTGTTTATATATTTTGGAGATTAATCCTTTGTCCATTGATTCGTTTGCAAATATTTTCTCCCATTCGGAGGGTCATCTTTTCATCTTGTTTATGGTTTACTTTGCTGTGCAAAAGCTTTGAAGTTTCATTAGGGCCCATTTGTTTATTTTTGTTTTTATTTCCATTACCTCCGGACGCGCAGGATCAGCAGCCATGGCTCATGGGCCCAGCCGCTCCGTGGCACGTGGGATCCTCCCGGACCGGGGCATGAACCCGAGTCCCCTGCATCAGCAGGCAGACTCTCAACCACTGCGCCACCAGGGCAGCCCTCGAATCCATTTTGAGTTTATTTTTGAGTATGGTGTTAGGGAGTGTTCTAATTTCATTCTTTTACATGTAGCTGTCCAGTTTTTCCAGCACCACTTATTAAAGAGACTGTCTTCTCTCCATTGTATATCCTTGCCTCCTTTGTCATAGATTAGTTCACCATAGGTGCATCAGTTTCTCTCTGGGCTTTCTATCTTGTTCCATTGATCTCTGTTTCTGTTTTTGTACCAGTACCATATTGTCTTGATTACTGTAGCTTTGTAGTATAGTCTGAAGTCAGGGAGCCTGATTCCTCCCACTCGCTTATTTTTTCCATCAGGACTGCTTTGGCTATTCGGGGTCTTTTGTGTCTCCATACAAATTTGAAGATTTTTTTGTTCTAGTTCCATAAAAAATTCCACTGGTAATTTGATAAGGATTGCATTGAATCTGTAGATTGCTTTGGGTAGTATAGCCACTTTCACGATATTGATTCTTCCAATGCAAGAACATGATCTTCTTTTCCAATTTGTATTCCTTTTATTTTTTTTTCTTCTCTGATTGCCGAGGCTAGGATTTCCAAAACTGGGTTGAATAATAGTGGTGAAAGGGGACATCCTTGTCTTGTTCCTCATCTTAGAGGAAATGCTTTGACTTTTTCACCATTGAGAATGATGTTTGCTGTGGGTTTGTCATATATGGCCTTTATTATGTTGAGGTAGGTTTCCTTTCTGCCCACTTTCTGGAGAGTTTTTGTCATAAATCAGTGTTGAATTTTGTCAAAAGCTTTTTCTGCATCTATTGAGATGATCGTATGGTTTTTATTCTTCAATTTGTTAATATTGTGTATCACATTGATTGATTTGCATATATTGAAGAATCCTTGCATCCCTGGGATAAATCCCAGTTGATCATGGTGTATGATCCTTTTAATGTGTTATTAGATTCTGTTTACTAGTATTTTGTTGAGGATTTTTGCATCTATATTCATCGGTGATACTGGTCTGTAATTTTCTTTTTTTGTAGTATCTTTGTCTGGTTTTGCTATCAGGGTGATGGTGGCCTCATAGAATGAGTTTGGGAGTGTTCCT
>NC_041224.1:3266881-3268332 GCF_002837175.3 Physeter macrocephalus | reverse complement strand
GGTTTATCAATTTTGTTTATCTTCTCAAAGAATCAGCTTTTAGTTTTATTGATCTTTGCTATTGTTTTCTTTATTTCTATTTCATTTATTTCTGCTCTGATATTTCTGAGTTCTTTCCTTCTGCTAACTTTGGGTTTTGTTTGTTCTTCTGTCTCTATTTCCTTTAGGTGTAAGGTTAGATTGTTTACTTGAGATTTTTCTTGTTTCTTGAGGTAGGCTTGTATAGCTATAAACTTCCCTCTTAGAATTGCTTTTGCTGCATCACATAGGTTTTGGATCATCGTGTTTTCATTGTCATTTCTCTCTAGGCATTTTTTGATTTCCTCTTTGATTTCTTCAGTGATCTCTTGGTTATTTAGTAACATAGTGTTTAGCCTCCATGTGTTTGTGTTTTTTATGTGTTTTCCGCTGTAATTCATTTCTAATCTCATAGCGTTGTGGTCTGAAAAGATGCTTGATATGATTTCAGTTTTCTTAAATGTACTAAGGCTTGATTTCTGACCCAAGATGTGATCTATCCTGGAGAATGTTCCATGCACAATTGCGAAGAAAGTGTAATTTGCTGTTTTGGGATAGAATGTCCTATAAATATCAATTAAATCTATCTGACCTATTGTGTCATTTAAAGCTTCTGTTTCTTATTTGTGTCGGGTCCTCCCCTCCTCACAGCCTCCTCAGGAGGCCCCAGCCTGCTCTCTGCACCGCAACCTTCCAGATGCCTCTGCACCAATGAGCTGGAAATCACGCAGCGGGCGGCACTTGGGATGCGGGGAGGCTGAGCTGTGTGCGTGCATAAGGCAGGCAGGGGATGTGGGATGGAGGCTAATGCACAAGGTTTCTCTTTTCAGGGCATCTTTCTGTTGTCTTCCTAAGGAACGACATGGCTACGATCCGACTTTTTCTTCTCTTCCCACTTAGAGAAGTTCCTTTAGCATTTGTTGTAGAGCTGGTTTGGTGGTGCTGAATTCTCTTAGCTTTTGCTTGTCTGTAAAGCTTTTGATTTCTCCATCAAATCTGAATGAGATCCTTGCTGGGTAGAGTAATTTTGGTTGTAGGTTCTTCCCTTTCATCCCTTTAAGTATATCATGCCACTCCCTTCTAGCTTGTAGAGTTTCTGCTGAGAAATCAGCTGTTAACCTTATGGGAATTCCCTTGTATGTTATTTGTCGTTTTTCCCTTGCTGCTTTCAATAATTTTTCTTTGTCTTTAATTTTTGCCTATTTGATTACTGTGTGTCTCGACATGTTTCTCCTTGGGTTTATCCTGTATGGGACTCACTGTGCTTCCTGGACTTGGGTGACTATTTTCTTTCCCATGTTAGGGAAGATTTCACCTATAATCTCTTCAAATATTTTCTCGGGTCATTTCTGTCTCTCTTCTCCTTCTGGGACCCCTATAATGTGAATGTTGCTGCGTTTAATGTTGTCCCAGAGGTCTCTTAGGCTGTCTTC
>NC_041224.1:3249947-3266808 GCF_002837175.3 Physeter macrocephalus | reverse complement strand
TTCCTTCATCTGGTACATAGCCCTCTGCCTTTTCATCTTGTCTATCTTTCTGTGAATGTGGTTTTTGTCCCACAGGCTGTAGGATTGTAGTTCTTCTTGCTTCTGCTGTCTGTCCTCTGGTGGATGAGGCTATCTAAGAGGCTTGTCTCTTTTACTTGTTTTTAAAGTTTCTCTTTGTGAAGCAGAATGTAAATTGAGAAATAGAAAGCAGCAACATAGGAAACAGATAACAATAAAGCTCTTTGGTGTCATTACATTTCTGTGCCTTTGGGATAATAATTTGGGTTTTAACATAGCGAAAAACAAAATCTTATAATCGATTTTTCAGCCAATTGAAGAGGTGTGAAAGCTATGTGGTCCTAGCAATTTATAGGGAAATTTATATAAACATATTTATGGAGAAGCTGGTACATGTAAAACAATATGCAAGTCCAAGATAGGTAAGACCCATTTTCTCCTACTGCAGAGCCTATGCTCAAGTAAGGAAAACTAGGAAATTCAACTGTAATAAAAGCCCCAATACGATCAGTTTGGGGTCCATCCCATTGTCAGAATCCACGACAGATTGTAAGTCTGATCTTGGCTCAGAAAACATGATTGCCACAGCCTTAACCATAAGAGATGTATGACTAGAAGAACACAAAATTATACCTTGTTAAAGAAGAGAGACATTTTCTATAACCTAAAATGATTGGTAGAATATTGACATTAAAGGGAAAGACATTACAAATGGAGGAAACCGCATTAGCAAACATACAGAGGTTGGGAGAGCATGGGCTGAATTGAATTATAGGTAGCCTATTTTGTTTTGTTTTTTTTTTTAATTTTTTTTTTTTATTTTTGACTGCATTGGGTCTTTGTTGCTGCGCATGGGCTTTCTCTAGTCGGGTTGGGAGAGCATGGGCTGAATTGAATTATAGGTAGCCTATTTTGTTTTGTTTTTCTTTTAAATTTTTTTTTTTATTTTTGACTGCATTGGGTCTTTGTTGCTGCGCACGGGCTTTCTCTAGTTGTGGCGAGCAGGGACTACTCTTTGTTGCAGTGCACAGGCTTCTCATTGTGGTGGCTTCTCTTATTGCGGAGCATGGGCTCAGTAGTTGTGTGTGGGCTCAGTAGTTGTGGCTTGCGGGCTCGAGCACAGGCTCAGTAGTTGTGATGCACAGGCTTAGTTGCTCCACGACATGTGGAATCTTCCCGGACCGATCAGGGCTTGAACCCGTGTCCCCTGCATTGGCAGGCGAATTCTTAACCACTGCACCACCAGGAAAGCCCAGGCAGCCTATTTTGGTTGAAGGGTAGTATATAACTGACTCTTTACATTTTGGGAAATAATGAGAGACAAGCCAGGAAAGTTTAATTTGAGACTATACTGCAGAAACCCCTAAATCCTGGGGTGAGCAGTTTGCGTTTAATTCTTTGTGTATAGGAAAGCTCTTGAATGTTTTTGCAGAGGCATGTGGCATGATCAGGGCTGGGATCCAGAAAGAGTCATTTAATGACAGGGTAAACTTAAATTGGAGAATATAAAAACTGGGCTCAGGATGAGGATGCACTGAGTTGGCTGTAGTTTATACCTGTTTTCCTTATATAATTGTTAATAGCACATTATTTCAATCTCAGAAATACCCTGGTTTGGATGTTATATTAACCTGCTCCCCTAGTTAGGAGACTTTTACACGTTCCAGGTACATGAAAGTCAGAAATGGAACTTGACAACAATTTTCAAGACATCAGTGTTAATCTTTATGATGCTTGGTAATAAGATACAAGGGCAACAGAAGAAAAAATAGGAAAACAGTCTTATCAAAGAACCAGTTTAGGATTTTGAATCCATTAAATTAGAGGGAGATTGTTGTCATCAAGAAACAAAATACAGAAGTTAGGAGAAGCAGCAAGTTTAGAGATAGTGTAAGAGACATCATTGGTGGCCCACTGCAAGCTTTCCCTCACCCTACTTCTTTCTTGCTAGTAGAGACCAAAAATTGTTTAGTTATTTATCTTTTGTTGCATAACTGTATTCTCAGGGAAAAGTAATCTAGATTAGTTTAAGCTAATCAAAGTAACTCTTCAGTCACTGACAGTGATTGGCTTGGCTAGTTCTGACCAGTGATTAGGGAAGCCTAATGGGAGGGAACACGTGTGAAAGAGTTATTAGTTCTCATAAAGAAACACAAGGGAGAGATAGAGTCTCTGTTCCTGCCTTCACACATTGGTATAAAAAAACGTGGTGCTGGACACTGCTGCAATCATCTTAGGATCAGAAGGGTATGTCTAGTGATGTGCTGAGAAAGATGGAGGGGTAAGATAGAGAGATGCCAGTGATACTGTTGTGCCACTGAATTAATCACTTATTAATTAATCACTTATATGAGCTGTCAAATCCTCTAACTGTTTAGAACATTTTGAATTGTGTCTTCTATTACTTGTATCCCCAAAATTCTCTTAAGTGATTTAGAGGTAAGTGCAGGGATGGATTAGGGAGGGAGGAAATCACGAGTTTGACTTCTGATTAATGTCTGAAGCTGGAGTAAGCACTTCATCATCTAAACTTCCATAGTGTTTCTTCTCATCTGTCTCTTTGCCATTTCTAACCAGTACTGTAGCTATCAAAGTAGATGTCCATTCTCTCCCATGAGATTGTAAACCCTTCTAGATTAAATTCAGTTTCATATTCATGCTGTATTTTGCAGCACAAAGACCAATGCTTATATAATGGAAGTCCTGAGTAAGTATGTCTTCAAGTAATTAATGAATACCTTGAACAAAATTAAGTAAGGCACTTAGAGGGTAGACTGTCCCAGGGAACAAAATTAAGTAAGGCACTTAGAGGGTAGACTGTCCCAGGTGTCAAAAATAAATGTGTCTTTAGACAATATTACTGGGGTAGGCTATTAGGCAGAGATTTGAGAGAACGCTATATGTATGTCTGCCATTTTGTAGGCCAGACTACCTGGATAATTTTGGCATAGAAATTAATGTTTTTTTTCAGGATAATTAATCAAAATGTGTAAAAAGTATTTTAATAACTAGGCATATTTTTCTGGAGAAGTGCAAGAAGCATGAGACTTAATAAAATAGGTGCAAAGAGCTTTAAAATCTATTTCACTAGGGTTGATGAGGATAAATAATCTAATGTATGTACAATCACTGTGGGCTGTTTGGAAACTGCTCTACGAATCAAATATATTGTAAATACTAATGATCCATATTGGCAGTCTGCCAGATTTTCAATGGCGTTACATTGATACCTATGTTCCAAAAACATAATTTCTTTTATCCCAGAAAGTTTTAAAAAACAGAAATATATAGAATCACAAATAATGGTTACTGCTTTGCGTGATCGTTATTGCTAAGCAGAACTGCTAATGCATTACCATAGAACCCTAACACCACATCATTTTTTATCTTGGAGACAATTTCCTGCTACTAACACTTGATGCTACTAACGCTAACACTTGAAGCAGAAGTTTGAGTTTGTCAGATTATAAATATGAAGACTGGTGGAGTTCCAAAGGAACCAATCTATTAATAGTTTCCTGAAGTAGGGATTGATTTTTAGAGGTATACAGAGGGAGAGAGTGACCTCCACGATGACCATGGACCAAAAGTGAAAAGAACAATAGGTAAAGTGCCTAATTCATTATTGAAACCAAGAATGTGTTTTACATTAAAAGAAATCAATAAAAAAATTGAAAATATTTCATCATTGTAATATTGACTGAACATAAGTTCATCTCATTATATAGTGGATCTCTAAAATAGTTATATTTAAAATATTTTTGAAATAAATATTTATTTCATGTATATATAAACATAAAGATGAAATATATTTTATACTTAACATTTTAATATATGTAATTAACATTAAATTAATATTTTATGATGTATTTGTTATAATAGTTGCTATATTTATTATTGAATTTGTTTCTTGTTAAATTTATTTTATAAATTAAAAATCTATTTATAAATCATATAAAAATATTAATATGCATCACATC
The DNA here is from genome assembly GCF_002837175.3 of Physeter macrocephalus. Taxonomy (NCBI): domain Eukaryota; kingdom Metazoa; phylum Chordata; class Mammalia; order Artiodactyla; family Physeteridae; genus Physeter; species Physeter macrocephalus. The sequence continues at coordinate 3,262,810 of NC_041224.1, read as the reverse complement.
AGTATGCATTAAACAAAAATTTCAAAAAACTTCCTTATATCAATTACCTGACTGTTAAAAATACAAAAGTAAATAAGTTCATTTGTATCATGTTTTTAGGTTCCACATATAAGTGATATATGTTATTTGTCTTTCTCGTTCTGATTTTGCTTACTATGATAATCTCTAGGTCCATCCATGTTGCTGCAAATGAAATTGTTACATTCTTTTTTATGGCTGAGTAACATTCACCTGTGTATGTGTGTGTATATATGTGTATATATATATATATATATCACATCTTCTTTATCCATCCATTACTTCCATGTCTTGGCTATTGTAAATAGTGTTGCTATAAACAGTGGAGTGCATGAATCTTTTTGAATTAGCGTTTTCTCCGGACATATGCTCAGGAATTGGATTGCTGGATCATATGGTAATTCTATTTTTAGTTTTTTAAGGAACCTCCATACTGTTCTCCATAGTGGCTGCACCAATTCGCATTCGCACCAACAGTGTAGGAGGGTTCCCTTTTCTCCACACCCTCTCAAGCATTTGTTATGTGTAATTTCTCTAATAATTAGCGATGTTGAGCATATTTTCATGTGCCTATTAGCCATCTGTATGTCTTCTTTGGAGAATGTCTGTTTAGGTCTTCTGCCCATTTCTTAATTGGTTTGTTTGTTTGTTTGCTATTGAGTTGTATGTTTGTGTATTTTGGAAATTAAGCCCTTTTCAGTCACATTGTTAGCAAATATTTTGTCCCAGTTTGTAGGTTGTCTTTTCATCTTGTTTATGGTTTCCTTTGCTGTGCAAAAGCTTATAAGTTTGATTAGGTCCCATTTGTTTATTTTGCTTTTATTTCTATTGCCTTGGGATAATGACCTAAGAAAACATTGGTACAATTTATGTCAAAGAATGTTTTGCCTATGCTGTCTTCTAGGACTTTTGTGGTGTCATGTTTTATATTTAAGTCTTTAAGCCATTTTGAGTTTATTTTTGTGTAGGATGTGAGGAAGTATTCTAACTTCACTGATTTACGTGCGGCTGTCCAGCTTTCCCAACACCATTTGCTGAAGAGACTCTTTTCTCCATTGTATGTTTTTGCCTCCTTTGTTGAATATTAATTGACTGTAGGTGTGTGGGTTTACTTCTGGGCTCTCTATTCTGTTCCATTGATCCATATGTTTGTTTTTATGCCAATACCATGCTGTTTAGATTACTGTAGATTTGTAGTATTTTCTGAAGTCTGGGAGGGTTATGCCTCCAGCTTTGTTCTTTTCCCTCAGGATTGCTTTGGCAATTCTGGGTCTTTTAAGGTTCCATATAAATTTTAGGATTATTTGTTCTAGTTCTGTGAAAAATGGCATGGGTTATTTGATAGGAATCACATTAAATCTGTAGCTTGATTTGGGTAGTATGACCATATTAATAATACTAATTCTTCCAAAAATCAAAAACATACAGTTGATTCACAAAAACCAAAAAAAAAGAGAACACAAGCACATACAAAAGAAAACCATCAAAGCACAAAAGGAAAAATGAAAAGAAAGGAACAAAGAAGAAATACAAAATCAGCTGGAAAACAAGGTTAAAATGGCAATAAAGACATATCTATCAATAATTACCTTAAATGTCAAGGGACTAAATGCTCCAATCAAAAGACATAGAGTGGCAGATTAGATAATAAAACCTATAACATGCTAACCCTAACCTTTAGGCCAAAGGACACACATAGATGGAAAGTGAAGGGATGGAAAAGGATATTTTGTGCAAATGGAAATGACAAGTGGAAGTAGCAATACTCATATCAGAAAAAATAGACTTTAAAACAAAGGCCATAAAGAAAAATAAAGAAGAATGCTATATAATAAAAGGATCAGTACAAGAAGAGGATATTATACTTGTTAATATATATGCACCCCACATAGGAGCACCTAAATACATAAAACATATACTAATAGACATTGATGGGAATACAATAATAGTGGGGACTTTAACACCCTACTGACATCAATGGACAGATCTTGCAGACAGAAAATTAATAAGGCAACAGAGATCCTAAATGACACAATGGAACAGTTAGACTTCATTGATATTTTCAGGACATTACAGCCAAAAAAACAAACAAAAAATAAAACAGAATACACATTCCACATTCTTTTCAAGGGCACTTGGAACATTCTCTAGGATAGACCACACACTGGGACACAAAACAAACCTCAACAAATTTAAGAGGATAAAAATTATTTCAAGCATCTTTTCTGACCACAGTGGCATGAAACTAGAAATCAACCACAGAAAGAGAAACAAGAAACAATGATTACATGGAGACTAAACAGCATGCTACTAAAAAAACATTAGGTCAATGATGAAATCAAAGAGTAAATTAAAAATACCTTGAGACAAATGACAGTAAAAGCACAATCATACAAAATCTATGGGATGCAGCAAAAGCAGTCTTAAGATGGACATAGTGATACAGGTGTTCCTCAAAAAACAAGAAAAATCTTAAATAAACACCTAACCTACCACCTAAAAGAATTAGAAAAAGAAGAACAAATAAGACCTAAAGTCAGCAGAATGAAGGAAATAATAAAGTTCAGAGAGGAAATAAAACAGATTTTTCAAAACAATAGAAAAAAAATCAATAAAACAAAAAGCTGGTTCTTTGAAAGGGTAAATAAAATCAACAAACCTCGGACCATGCTCACCAAGAAGAAAAGAGAGAGGACCCAAATAAACAAAATAAGAAATGAAAGAGGAGAAATAACAACTGATACCACAAAAATACAAAAAATCATAAGAGAATACTATGAACAATTATATGCCAACAAATTGGACAACCTAGAAGAAATGGACAAGTTTCTAGAAACATACAGCCCACCAAAACTGAATCAAGAAGAAATAGATAATTTGAACAGACTGATCACTAGATGTTAAATAGAATCTGTAATTTTATAACTCCCTGCAGGGGCTTCCCTGGTGGCACAGTGGTTAAGAATCTGCCTGCCAATGCAGGGATCACGGGTTCGAGCCCTGGTCCAGGAAGATCCCACATGCCGCAGAGCAACTAAGCCCGTGCTCCACAACTACTGAGCCTGTGCTCTAGAGCCTGCAAGCCACAACTACTGAGCCCACATGCCACAACTACTGAGCCCACACACCTAGAGCCTGTGCTCCACAACAAGAGAAACTACCGCAGTGAGAAGCCCACGCACCACAACGAAAAGTAGCCCTGGCTCGCCGCAACAAGAGAAAGCCTGCACGTGCACCAACAAAGACTCAACACAGCCAAAAATAAATAAAATATCATTTAAAAAAACTCCCTGCAAACAAAAGTCCAGGACTTTTGCCTTCACTGGGAAATTCTACCAAACATATAAAGAAGAACGTATACCGATCCTTCTCAAACTCTTCCAAAAGATGGAAGAGGAGGGAACACTCCCAAAGTCATTCTATGAAGCCACCATCACCCTGGCACCAAAACCAGACAAAGACATTACTGAAAAAGAAAATTATAGGCAAATATCTTTGATGAGTATAGATGCAAAAATTCTCAACAAAATATTAGCAAATTGAATCCAACAACACATAAACAAGTTCATACACCACGACCAAGTTGGATTCATCCCAGGGTCACAAGGATGGTTCAACATACACAAATCAATGTGTTATACCATATCAATGAAAGAAAAGACAAAAACCACATGATCATCTCAATAGATGCAGAAAAAGTGTTTGATAAAATTCAACATTCATTCATGATAAAAAGAAAAAGCCTCTTACCAAAGTGGATATAGAGGGAACATATCTCAACGTAATAAAAGCTATTTATGACAAACCCATAGCCAACATAATACTCAACGGTGAAAAGCTGAAAGCCTTCCCTCTAAAATGTGGAACAAGACATGCCCACTCTCACCACTTCTATTCAGCATAGTATTGGAAGTCCTAGCCACAGCAATCAGACAAGAAAAAGAAATAAAATGTATCCACATTGGAAGGGAAGAGGTAAAATTGTCATTATGTGCATATGACATGATACTATATATAAAAAACCCTAAAGACTCTACACAAAACCTACTACAACTGATAAATGAATTCAGCAAGGTAGCAGGATACAAGATTAACATACAGAAATCTGTTGCATTACTTTACACTAACAATGAAATATCAGAAAGGGAAAGTTAAAAAAAATCCCTTTTAAATGGCATCAAAAAATGTATATATATTGGGAGTAAACCTGACCAAGGAAGTGAAACACTTATATACTGAAAACTATAAAACATTGATAAAGGAAATTGAAGATGATTCAAAGAAATGGAAAGATATCCCATGCTCTTGGATTAAAAGCTTATTGCTTCTTAAATAATTTATTGCAAAAGAAAAAAAAGCATTACAAAAAAGTAAAATATTTGTAGAACTGCTCAACCTCTATTTTCTACACTTACTATTTTTTACCCATGTTTCTCAGCAACTCTGCTGCATAGAGATCCAAGAGCTTTGTATATCTCAGAAGCGTCACTGTAAGACAAGGTACAACCAGCTGGTATATCAAATGGCCAGTAGGGTTAACAGTATCAAATATTTCTCCCTCTGCCACTAGAGAACAGAATGAGATGGGTGTCCCCAACTACTTGTATCTAACATACTTCAATTTACCAACAAGAGCTGTGCTTTAAAGTAAGTTGTAGTAGATTGTTATAGTAACAGCCTCCAATGAAGCCTGTCTTTCTGTGTAAATGCTCTTCTGCAATGGAATGTTGTCACTCTTCCACCGAGGGATGGAATCTCTTTTCCTACTTATGCCTTGGGTTGACCATATATCTTGCTTTGATCAACAGAATGTGGTAGAAATGATGTTGAGTACGTTCTAGAGCCTAAGCCTAAACAGGAAGTCTTGCAACCTCCACCTTGGAACCCTGAGACCATCATGCTATGAAGAGGGGTAGATCAGAGGCCACATGGAGGAGTACCAGCTGATAGCCAGCACCAAAGCCCCAGACATATGGGTAAAGTCATTTGGACCTCCCAGCCTAGCCCAGTCACCACCTAAATGCAGCCACGTGGGTAAACCCAGATGAGATTAGCAGAAGAGGCACCCAGTCAACCCACAGAATTGTGAAAAATAATAAATCATTGTTATTTCAAGCTACTGAATTTGGAGTAGTTTCGTATGTAGTAATAGATAGCTGATACAGAAGGTGTTAACTGCCTTCTGCTGGAAAACGGGTCAGCCAAGGAGAGATGAAATATCACTGGTCATCCTTCAGATTTAACCACATGTTAAGTGTGAACTGTGATCACTACATGTATGTTTTACATTCTAGTAGATGAGACAATATCAGAAGCTGGACGTGCCAAATGGAGGTCTATCAAACTCTGACTTATTTTAATGCAACTATTATTAACAATAATAATGCATCATTGAAAAGATTTAAGTGCATCCTGGACTAATACTAAATCAAATGAGACACCAATATACCAGGCACAAACCATGACTGTCCCAGGAAAATAGAACATCTGGTCATATGAGCCATAGTCTAAAATGAATATCCAATCATTAAAGAATCAGGGTTCTATCAATGCTATGCAAAATTCAAACAGGAAGGTCTTGAAATTGCTCAAAATTCCACTGGTCCCAATCTGGGCACACAGGAAAATGTTGTTTCTCACTCTTCCTAGACAAACTAACAGGTAAAATATGGCTCTATGAGCTTTCACCTACATGGTGAGAAAGTGAAATATCAATTCTCTTAATAGTAAATATATTTAGATTTTGTCCTCATGAGATTAATTGTTTTTAAAATCTATGATAATATCCTTGGCCAGTACACTCCTCAGAGCACCAGAACATATGTGAGTTAAAAATCTTCCTGCACCTACACTGAGAACCGTTTAAGGCATTTTGAGACACTTCTTACCACATTTATGAAATCTTACTTTTCTTATGCACTCTTTCCTTGTCCTAGAGTGTTGCACCAAAATGGAAAGTTAAAGACTCACATTGATCTTTGAAGGGTGGAAGGGAAAGAGTCATAACCTAAGGCTGTTTATAATCCCATTTTCTCTAAGTACATGAGTTTTGTATCTGTGCAGTAGCTGACATTCAAAAAGACAGAGGGGTTTTGAAATTGCTTCTCCCTAGGAACAAGTGTTAAGAAACCAGTTTTCTCCAGAGTGCTGGCTGAGTAAGTACACGAGCACAGAGTCACACACGGAGCGGCTGGGCCCGTGAGCCATGGCCGCTGAGCCTGCGCGTCCGGAGCCTGTGCTCCGCAACGGGAGAGGCCACAGCAGAGGGAGGCCCGCATACCACAAAAAAAAAAAAGAAAAAAAAAAAATCTATGATAATATCATCTCCCAGTGAACCCCTCAGGGCACCAAATATATTTAGATTTTGTCCTCATGAGATTAATTGTTTTTAAAATCTATGATAATATCCTCTCCCAGTACACTCCTCAGAGCACCAGAACATATGTGAGTTAAAAATCTTCCTGCACCTACACTGAGAACCGTTTAAGGCATTTTGAGACACTTCTTACCACATTTATGAAATCTTACTTTTCTTATGCACTCTTTCCTTGTCCTAGAGTGTTGCACCAAAATGGAAAGTTAAAGACTCACATTGATCTTTGAAGGGTGGAAGGGAAAGAGTCATAACCTAAGGCTGTTTATAATCCCATTTTCTCTAAGTACATGAGTTTTGTATCTGTGCAGTAGCTGACATTCAAAAAGACAGAGGGGTTTTGAAATTGCTTCTCCCTAGGAACAAGTGTTAAGAAACCAGTTTTCTCCAGAGTGCTGGCTGAGTAAGTACACGAGCACAGAGTCACACACACACACACACACACGAACACATAGTTACACACACCCACACACACTTCAAATGAGTATTTGGTTTTTTGTTTTTAATTTTTATTGGAGCATAGTTGCTTTACAATGTTGTGTTAGCTTCTACTGCACAGCAGAATGAATCAGCCATACATATACATATGTCCCCTCCTCTCCCTTTTGGATTTCCCTCCCATTTAGGACACCACAGTGCATTAAGTAGAGTTCCCTGTGCTATACAGTAGGTTCCCCTCAGTTGTCTATTTTATGCATAGTATCAATAGTGTACATGTGTCAGTCCCAATCTCCCAATTTCTCCCACCTCAGATAAGTATTTGGAGGGTAGTTAGTTCGATCTTTTTCACTTGGGGCTGCCATCAATCTTTGGAAATCTGTTGTAACTGCTAATATGATCTGCGTTCTAAGTGTAGTGTTTCTGGCAAATGTAAGTCATCGGGAAGGCTAAGTGCAGCCTCCTGCACCTAACGGGATTATGCAGATGGAAGCGCACTCTGCCTGTGACCACGAGAGCAAAGGAAGTGGGCATCCCCAGCTTAACCAACCATCCCCACCTATTCGGAACGCTCTATCTATCATGGAATTCTTTTTTTCTTCGAAGCTCTACTTTTTAGACTGTTACTTTTCTGATTCTTTTTCAGAATTGAATAATGAGACAGTTTCTTTGTAATAATTCATTTGATGGGTATCACAATGTATTCACATGTAGGGCTGTTTGGAAATTTCTATTTGTCAGAACTCCTGGTATTTGCAACTTGAATTTTTTCTTACGCAGTTGTAAATCTGAGTATTCTTTAAATACACACACACGCACAGAGTCACCCAGTCTCACATACACACAGGGTAAGAATTCCTAAACATTAAAAGTTACAGATATCACTGTAGGAATTGAAAATCCCTAGTGTTTCAGAATTCTTCATATGATCGACTTAAATTCTTGTACAGGTGATAAAATTTAACTTAAATGAGACAAAGGAAAGGGGATGATAAACATGACAAAAGGTGTAAGGCCTGGAGTTAAAAAACCCATGACTAGATTCAGTAGTTAAATTGGAAGGACATCATTGATTAGATAAAAAATCCTCAGGAAAAAGAAATCTGAGAATGAGTTTTGTAAACCTAGAAGAGGAACTGGTGTGATCACAGTGATAATAAAGCAGAGTGGGACAGTCACTCCCAGTTACTGACAGAATCAAGGGCAGCTTAAACCTTTCTTGGGAGAATGTGAGAAAATTCTTTTTTTCTAAAGGAAACATGTCCTTTCATCAACAGAGTAGAAATATCACAAGCCACAGTCTATTAAATAGATCGTCCGTTGGCTCCCATTCCGTGCTGGTACCAATTTCCTCTGTATGTCTGAACAAAGATGCCGTCTGTGGTGTGTGTCTGCCCTCGGTACATGGAATCTGTGTTGTTCAGTTCACAGTGATAGTCACGCAGGGCATTCACCCCAGAAGCAACGACCTGACAGCCTACGTGTTACACACATACGTTTTTGGTTTGTTGCGTGTTTTTTCTTGAGATGATCTTTTTATCATTTATTTTTGGCCACACTGGACGGCACGCAGGATCTTAGTTCCTCGACCAGGAATTGAGCCCGTGCCCCCTGCAGTGGAAGCGTGGAGTCTTAACCACTGGACCACCAGGGAGGTGTCACACACGTACATTTTTGAGATGCTAAATCAGGTTCCACTATGTATAAGCTCCCTTTGTCGCAATGGACATAACATTTATTAGGGCTTTGCTTCCCATTTGTTTAGCCACTATCTCATTTGCCCCCCCCAAACTATCCTCTGAAATATTATGACTCCATTTTATATACACGGGCGTCAGGCTCAAATTGGAAATGCACGTTTTTATATTTCGTACCAACAACCCTGTGCTAGGAGAACCATTCTCTACCCCATCCCAACCCCCCCCCCACAACTCTGGTCTCATAAACAGCCTGGTCCTGACATACTTAACTGCCCAAGAGCCTTCCAATGAGTAGGCTTACCAGCAACCAGGGACACTCTCTGGAATGAAATGCTTTTCTCAGGCAGTCAGATTGCTACTCTTAGGAATCGGAGTGAGAAAACAGAGAAGAAGAGTCAGTCACAGGAGTAGCAGAAGGTGAAAAGTCATGGTCAATTTCATGGCATGCTCTCTGTGTAGTCACCCAGGACTCCACGCTTAGCAAGGCCCCACCCTTGGTTTAATCCTCTTCTCTTGGTGGCTTGAAATTCTTAATCACTTTTGAACAAGGGACTCTGCATATTCATTTTGCACTGGACCCCACAAGTTATAGAGCCGGTCCTGGTCGTGACATAGGAATTAGAGCAGCAGTTCTCAGCTGGAGCTCTAAGAGAAATACCAGAATCTCTGGGAGGTGGGCAATGAGGTAGGAGGAGGCAAGTGAAAAATTTGAGAAGACCTAATCAATCTTATCATTTATTTTTATTTTATAAAAAGATAACCAAAGTATTATTTGTATAATGCCCACTTTAGAAAACACAACACAACACCCTTTTTGCTGCTAGGTTACAAAGTAAATACAGAGAATTCCCAGCTAATGTTTTCCCTCCCCTAATCCTGAGGGCTTGTGTTAGGATTTCTGGGGGAAGTGTGAATGAGATGTTTATATTTATGAAAAGTTGGCATCTGTTTAAAGGGTTGAGAGATATTGGAGTAGGGAAAACTGGGCAGCGATGGTGAGTCCAGTGAGAATCTGAGGATCGAAGTTATAGGAGGTGGACCTGAAGAACAGAGAAAGCTCCAGTGACGGAGCTAAGCAGTGGATTCAGGCCTTCGCTAATGCCCTGTCTAGTCTGAGCACACCGCCTGCCCGCAGGTATCTGAAATCTCCCCTGCCCATCTGCTGCTCTTTATAGAGAAGAACAAAACAAGTGTGCTTTGTGTTTAAAAAAAAAAATGGGGGTCGGTTCTCTCTTTTTACCTAGAGGTCCAGGCACCCTTTCACATCTAAAACACTCTCTGTCTCCTCTCCCCAGCTGCAGGAACGGTTTTAAAAGAACACTGCATGATTTGAGAAGAAAACTTTCTTTTGCAAAAGGGTCTTGAACCACCTTCCACCTCCACTTAGTGGCACCTTTAACATTAATTGAATGAAATTCTTAGGGCATTGGGAAAACAGCTCTTCACCTCTAAGTACAAAAATAGTCTCAATGAGAAACAATCTTTAGGGCTTTTAGTCATTCCAGACAATCTGCTAATGAGATAATTGAGAACTGCCTGAAAATGTGATTTTTTTTTTTTCATTTCAAATATGTGGGTCATTTTATGTTTGATTTATTTTTTTTATTTTATTTTATTTATTTTTGGCTGCATTGGGTCTTCATTGCTGCATGCGAAAACAGCTCTTCACCTCTAAGTACAAAAATAGTCTCAATGAGAAACAATCTTTAGGGCTTTTAGTCATTCCAGACAATCTGCTAATGAGATAATTGAGAACTGCCTGAAAATGTGATTTTTTTTTTCATTTCAAATATGTGGGTCATTTTATGTTTTTTTTTTTATTTTATTTTATTTATTTTTGGCTGCATTGGGTCTTCATTGCTGCGTGCAGACTTTCTCTAGTTGCAGTGAATGGGGGCTACTCTTCCTTGTGGTGCACGGGTTTCTCAGTGCAGTAGCTTCTCTTGTTGTGGAGCACGGACTCTAGGCAAGGGGGCTTCAGTAGTTGTGGCTCGTGGGCTCTAGAGCACAGGCTCAGTACTTGTGGCACACGGGCTTAGTTGCTCCGCGGCATGTGGGATCTTCCCGGACCAGGGCTCGAACCCGTGTCCCCTGCATTGGCAGGCAGATTCTTAACCACTACGCCATCAGGGAAGTCCCTTATGTTTGATTTAGATGCCAAGTCTCTGTGGGCACAGAATGCAACGGAGGGGGATGGGGGAAGAATAGACTGGGAATTTGGTGTTAACAGATGCAAGCTATTATATGTAGGATGGATAAACAACAGGGTCCTACTGTATAGCACAGGGAACTATATTCAATATCCTGAGATAAACCATAATGGAAAAGAATATGAAAAAGAATGTATATATATGTATAACTCAATCAGTTTGCTGTACAGCAGAAATTAACACAACATTATAAATAAACTATGCTTCATTAAAACAAAAAGTATACAACCAGTTTGCAATTCATTTGGGAACCAGCACAGAATGGAAGTTAAAATACCATACCAGTGATTTCCAGTTTTTTAATTTCAGTTCTAAACATCCTTCTTTGTCCCTTTCACCAATCTGGGAAATTTCTGTACAGAAAATATGTAGTTTTTCAATTGAAGTGACTTAAAATGTTATTTTGAGAAACTTTTCAGAATTTCATGACACCTCTTGAAATAGCTAAAGACTCCTGGGGTGCTGCAAATCCAAATAATGAAAAATATTAAAAATAGCAGGAAAAAGTCACCTGAAGCAACTAAGGATAAATTTTACTTTTCTGTGGAATATGTGTACACACACACACATGCACGTGCACACACACAGACACACACCCCATCTTCAAATACTCCCACGCTCACCCTTAGCCAAAAAGTTTATCTTTCTAGAATTTTGGAACACTTTAACAATATACTCATAGTACTGATAATGATTTCTTTTATAGCATAAAAGAAACTGAATTTTTTCAAAATTTAAGATCCTGGGAGATAACAATAATAAAAGTGTCTAAAATTGTATGGTGATGGAGAACCCGAGGCAAAGGAAGAAAAGTTTACTTTCTCCTCTGTCCATTCAGAAACTACAGCGTTTTAACTCTACTTTAAAAGGAAAACTAGCATTTTAAGAAAGAAGTGAGGGAAAGGTGAATTATTTTGCTGTTTTAAGGCCTTGCTCTGGGGGAGTTGGGATCTCTTTGTTTCTCATGAAGAAAACTTAAGATAATCATTGAAACTGACGGTTTTAGCATAGAAATGAAAGTTGGTAATAATCTAGGCCAGTGGTTCTCAAAGTGTGGTTCCTGAACCAGCAGTATCAGTATTACCTGAGAACCTGATAAAAATGCAGATTCTGAGCATCTTCTCCAGACCTAAAGAATGAAGAACTCATTTTAAAATGTGCATTAAGACTAGGAACCAAGATGGCGGAGTAGGACATTCTCTCACTCCCTCTTGTGAGAACACCAGAATCACAACTAGCTGCTGGACAGTCATCGACCGGAAGACACTGGAACTCACCAAAAAAGATACCCCACATCCAAAGACAAAGGAGAAGCCACAATGAGATGGTGGGAGGGGCGCAATCACAGTAAAATTAAATCCCGTAACTGCTGGGTGGGTGACTCACAAACTGGAGATCACTTATACCACAGAAGTCCACCCACTGGAGTGAAGGTTCTGAGCCCCACATCAGGCTTCCCAACCAGGGGGTCCGGCAACGGGAGGAGGAAATCCTAGAGAATCAGACTTTGAAGGCTAGCGGGATTTGATTGCAGGACTTTGACAGGACTGGGGGAAACAGAGACTCCACTCTTGGAGGGCACACACAAAGTAGTGTGCGCACTGGGACCCAGGGGAAGGAGCAGTGACCCCAGGGGAGACTAACCAGACCTACCTGCTACTGTTGGAGGGTCTCCTGCAGAGGCGGGGTGTGGCTGTGGTTCACCATGGGGACAAGGACACTGGCAGCAGAAGTTCTGGGAAGCACTCCATGGCGTGAGCCCTCCCAGAGTCCATCATTAGCGCTACCAAAGAGCCCAGGTGGGCTCCAGTGTTGGGTCGCCTCAGGCCAAACAACCAACAGGGAGGGAACCCAGCCTCACCCATCAGCAGTCAAGCCGATTAAAGTTTTACTGAGCTCTGCCCACCAGAGCAACAGTCAGCTCTACCCACCACCAGTCCCTCCCATCAGGAAACTTGCACAAGCCTCTTAGATAGCCTCATCCACCAGAGGGCAGACAGCAGAAGCAAGAAGAATTACAGTCTTGCAGCCTGTGGAACAACAACCACATTCACAGAAGATAGACAAGATGAAAAGGCAGAGGGCTATGTACCAGATGAAGGAACAAGATAAAACCCCAGAAAA
>NC_041224.1:3248836-3249520 GCF_002837175.3 Physeter macrocephalus | reverse complement strand
GAAATGTTTAACAAAGACCTAGAAGCATTAAAGAACAAACAAACAGAGATGAACAATACAATAACTGAAATGAAAACTACACGAGAAGGAATCAATAGTAGAATAACTGAGGCAGAAGAACGGATAAGTGACCTAGAAGACAGAATGGTGGAATTCACTGCTCTGGAACAGAATAAAGAAAAAAGAATGAAAAGAAATGAGGATAGCCTAAGAGACCTCTGGGACAACATTAAACGCAACAACATTTGCATTATAGGGGACCCAGAAGGAGAAGAGAGACAGAAAGGACCCGAGAAACTCTTTGAAGAGATTATAGGTGAAAACTTCCCTAACATGGGAAAGGAAATAGCCACCCAAGTCCAGGAAGCGCAGCGAGTCCCATACAAGATAAACCCAAGAAGAAACATGCCGAGACACATAGTAATAATATAGGCAAAAATTAAAGACAAAAAAAATTATTGAAAGCAGCAAGGGAAAAATGACAAATAACATACAAGGGAACTCCCATAAGGTTAACAGCTGATTTCTCAGCAGAAACTCTACAAGCTAGAAGGGAGTGGCATGATATACTTAAAGGGATGAAAGGGAAGAACCTACAACCAAAATTACTGTACCCAGCAAGGATCTCATTCAGATTTGATGGAGAAATCAAAAGCTTTACAGACAAGCAAAAGCTAAGAGAAT
>NC_041224.1:3248181-3248396 GCF_002837175.3 Physeter macrocephalus | reverse complement strand
TCCAACCAAAAGACACAGGCTTGCTGAATGGATACAAAAACAAGACCCATCTATATGCTCTCTACAAGAGAACCACTTCAGACCTAGGCACACATGCAGACTAAAGCACATGGAACATTCTCCAGTATAGATCACATCTTGGGTCACAAATCAAGTCTCAGTACATCTAAGAAAATTGAAATCATATCAAGCATCTCTTCTGACCACAATGCTGT
>NC_041224.1:3247476-3248020 GCF_002837175.3 Physeter macrocephalus | reverse complement strand
AGAAAACAATAGCAAAGATCAATAAAACTAAAAGCTGATTCTTTGAGAATATAAACAAAATTGTTAAACCATTAGCCAGACTCATCAAGAAAAAGAGAGAGGACTCAAATCAATAAAAAGAGAAATGAAAAAGGAGAAGTGACAACAGACACCGCAGAAATACAAAGCATCCTAAGACACTACTACAAGCAACTCTATGCCAACAAAATGGACAACCTGGAAGAAATAATATAGATGCAAAAATCCTCAACAAAATACTAGCAAACAGAATCCAACAACACATTAAAGGATCATACACCATGATCAAGTGGGGCTTATCCCAGGGATACAAGGATTCTTCAATATACACAAATCAATCAATGTGATACACCATATTAACAAATTGGAGAATAAAAGCCATATGATCATCTCAGTAGAGGCAGAAAAGGCTTTTGACAAAATTCAACACCCATTTATGCTAAAAACTCTCCAGAAAGTGGGCATAGAGGGAACCTACCTCAACATAATAAAGGCCATATATGACAAACCCACAGCAAACATCATT
>NC_041224.1:3246235-3247318 GCF_002837175.3 Physeter macrocephalus | reverse complement strand
TTGGTAAAGTAGCAGGATACAAAATTAATGCACAGAAATCTCTTGCATTCCTATACACTAATGATGAAAAATCTGAAAGAGAAATTAAGGAAACACTCCCATTTACCACTGCAACAAAAAGAATAAAATACCTAGGAATAAACCTACCTAGGGAGACAAAAGACCTGTATGCAGAAAACTATAAGACACTGATCGAATAAATTAAAGATGATACCAACAGATGGAGAGTTATACCATGTTCTTGGATTGGAAGAATCAATATTGTGAAAGTGACTATACTACCCAAAGCAATCTACAGATTCAGTGCAATCCCTATCTAATTACCAATGGCATTTTTAACGGAAGTAGAACAAAAAATCTTCATATTTGTAAGGAGACACAAAAGACCCCGAATAGTGAAAGCAGTCTTGAAGAACAAAAAAGGGAGTGGGAGGAATCAGACTCCCTGACTTCCGACTATACTACAAATCTACAGTAATCAAGACAATATGGTAAGGGCACAAAAACAGAAACATAGATCAATGGAACAAGATAGAAAACCCAGAGATAAACCCACGCACCTATGGTGAACTAATCTATGACAAAGGAGTCAAGGATATACAATGGAGAAAAGACAGTCTCTTCAATAAGTGGTGCTGGGAAAAACTGGGAATAAAATTTCAGAGAATGAAATTAGAACACTTCCTAACACCATACACAAAAATAAACTCAAAATGGATTCGAGACCTAAATGTAAGAACAGACACTATAAAACTCTTAGAAGAAAACATAGGAAGAACACTCTTTGACATAAATCACAGCAAGATCTTTTTTGATCCACCTCCTAGAGTAATGGAAATAAAAACAAAAATAAACAAATGGGTCCTAATGAAACTTCAAAGCTTTTTTACAGCAAAGGCAACCTTAAAGAAGACATAAAGACAACCCTCAGAAAGGTAGAAGATATTTGCAAATGAATCAACAGACAAAGGATTAATCTCCAAAATGTGTAAACAGCTCATACAGCTCAATATTAAAGAAACAACCCAATCCAAAAATAGGCAGAAGACCTAAATAGACATTTCTCTAAAGAAGATATACAGA
>NC_041224.1:3216700-3246055 GCF_002837175.3 Physeter macrocephalus | reverse complement strand
AGCAACCTAAGTGTCCATAGACAGATGAATGGTTAAGGAAGATGTGGCACATATATACAATGGAATATTACTCAGCCATAAAAGGAAGCGAAGTTGAGTTATTTGTAGTGAGATGGATGGACCTAGAGTCTGTCATGCAGAGTGAAGTAAGAAAGAGAAAAACAAATACTGTATGCTAACACATATATATGGAATCTAGAAGAAAAAAAAATTTTCTGAGGAACCTAGCGGCAGGACAGAAATAAAGATGCAGACGTAGAGAATGGACTTGAGGACACGGGGAGGGGGAAGGGTAAGATGAGATGAAGTGAGAGAGTGGCATGGACATATATATACTACAAAGTGTAAAATAGATAGCTAGTGGGAAGCAGCTGCGTAGCACAGGGAGATCAGCTCAGTGCTTTGTGACCACCTAGAGGGGTGGGATAGGGAGGGTGGGAGGGAGACACAAGAGGGAGGAGATATGGGGATATATGTATATATATAGCTGATTTAGTTTGTTATATAGCAGAAACTAACACAACAATGTAAAACAATTATACTCTAATAAAGATGTTAAAAAAAGAAAAAAAAGATTGAATATAGTTCCCTGTGCTATACAGTAGGCCCTTGCTGTTTATCTATTTTATATGTCGTAGTACGTATCTGTTAATCCCAAATTCCCAATTCATCCTTCCCCCTTCGTTCCCCTTTGTTTACCATAAGTTTGTTTTCTGTGTCGTGAGTTTGTTTCTGTTTTGTAAATAAGTTCATTTGTATCATATTTTAGATTCCACATATAAGTGATATCATATTTGTCTTTCTCTTTCTGACTTACTTCACTTAGTATGATCATTTCTAGGTCAATCGGTGTTGCTGCAGATGTCATTTTTTCATTCTTTTTATGGCTGAGTAATATTCCATTGTATATATGTACCACATCTTACTTACCCACTCCTCTGTCGATGGACATTTAGGTTGCTTCCATGTCTTGGCTGCTGTAAATAGTGCTGCTATGAATATTGGGTTGCATGTACCTTTTCAAATTACAGTTTTCAACTTTTCCAGGTATATGTCCAGGAGTGGGATTGCTGGATCATATGGTAAACTGTGACTTTCTAAATGTTTGTACAGAAGAAGCATATAATTTGAGAGATTGGGATTATAAAGACCTTATAAGTTGTATATATATAGCTGATTCACTTTGTTATAAAGCAGAAACTAACACACCATTGTAAAGCAATTATACTCCAATAAAGGTGTTAAAAAAAAAAAAAAAGACCTCATAAGTTTCAAGCCCCTTCATTTTATACAAGAAAAATCTCAAACCCCAAACAGCTAAGTAGGTTGAAAGCCACTCTCTGTGTTTATCACTCTTTTCTTCTCCAGACTAAACTTGCAGGTTTCTCAACCTTTTCCTAATTGATATGACATGTGGGATCTTCACCCTTTCTTCACTGCTTTCTGAACATGCTCCTGTTGGTCCATATCTCTCTTAACATGCAGAATCCAGATCTCGCTCAAAACTCAAATTGTGGCTTGACTGTTACAGAGTGCATTGGAAATGTTTCCTGCCATGATTGGAACTTTTTCTTCTTTTAATGTTACTGAAAGATTGTATTTTTTTTTCTAGTTTTATTGAGACATAATTGACAAATTAAAAATTGTGTATACACGGTGTGTACAAAATGACGATGAGAAGGCCAAGACCCAACTCACCTCACACATGTCCTTCACATTCACTATGACTTGTCTTTCAGGTGTCACATTATTACCAGTGTAATCATGCATCTTCTTTTCCACCATCAGATCAAGTATATTATAAAAGTCTCTGTCCATTGTTTTTGCTGAAATTAAGATATGCTATATTTTTTAGCATCTCTTGATAAACCCTTCAGTACATTTATCTAAGATGTTAATGGAGTGAGTTCAGGACAACTTACTTTTTAAAATTTTAGTGAAGTACAGTTGATTTACAGTGTGTTAATTTCTGCTGCAGCAAAGTGACTCAGTTATACACATATATAGACATTCTTTTTTTATATTCTTTTCCATTATGGTTTATCACAGCATGTTGAATATAGTTCCCTGTGCTCTACAGTAGGACCTTATTGTTTATCCATCCTATGTAGAATAGTTTGCATCTGCTAACCCCAAACTCCCACTCCATCCCTCTCCTACCCGCCTCCTCCTTAGTAACCACAAGTCTGCAGAACAACTTACTTTTTTAGTGGACCCACCTTGACTTTAGTTTTTCATTTTATCCTTTACTCACAAACCTGTTCTGTAGGTTTCTTGAGGGTTGATGTCAAGCCCCCAAAATTACTAGTTGTAATTTCTGAGATTTTTCCATTTTTTAGCCTTTTGAAAACTGGGGATATTTGCCCATCTCTAGTCTCCTGGACACATTTTTCCATACTCTGTAACTTCTCAACTATGACTGAAAGTAGCTCTGAGGTGGTAACCTAAGCCATTTAATCTGGCTGCAAAATCATTTTTCTGGGTTTGGAGAATTGACTTTATTCAAAGAATTCAGGGCGTCTTTTACTATCACCTCTCTTATATTGATTTCCAGTTTTCTCTTAATCATGTTTTGCCATTTCTAGTTTAGAAAAATATTCCATTTTCTGGTAAGGTTAGTCACAAAATGACGGTTCTCTTTGCCATCTGTAAGCCTTATCCCATCTTAGACAAAACATAAGAAAAATGGCATTGCAACATGGTTAGGGGCTCAGGCTTGAGGTCATCAAAACAGGGCTTTGTTGAAAAGCCTATATTCTGAACGAGCTGAGAATAGGACCCCCCAAAATGAGGCCTGTGGGAAATAAAACTCTCATCTGTATGACTGATATTGGAGCTGATATTGGATAATTTCGCCTATCTGGCAGCTAGGGAGCTGGAGTTGTACCCCAGGATTTGAGAGACCCTCCCCGTTAGTCACAGGCAGCTCTGGACCACTGCAGACCTTCTCCGAGTGGGCAAGGCCTTGACCTCTACGTTACCTCGAGACTCAGAGCATCTGAGGGAGTCGCTTGCAGAGGCAGCTCTCCCAAGAGAGAAGGAAGGGCTAGTTAGCATAGTTTCCCCTTCTAAGCTCACTAATCAGCTATTGGGTCCTTTTCCACCACAGTGGAGTGGTGAGAGAGATGGGGAAAGGCCAGGATTAAAGGGTTTTCCTCCACATGCAGGACACACGAGGAAGGAGTGAGTGTCCTTCACTGGTTTGAAATCTCTGCTCCATGGTTTAACCGATATATGATATCGCAGAAGCGACTTTACATCTTTGCACCCGTTTTCTCCTCTTTAGAATGAAGGAGATAGCAACACAAATACAAACTTCATAGTTTGCACTACCTGATATATATCAGGTGCTTTAAACAACATTATCTGACCCTCAAGTCTCTGCTCACTGTGGTCTTTGACTTCCCTGAGTTATTCCTAACAGTGAGTGCTATGGTTTAGACTTGCTTTTTTTTCTTTTTTTCTCCTTGCTTTCCCCTGTATGTGACTTCTGTCCTTTAAAAGCCTGAGCTTGTCAGAGAGCATCCTGTACAGCCATGCTAGTGTCTCTTGATGTCCATCACTTCCACCGGCATCTCTTTTTGAGTCATGTGAATGTATAGTCAGAGTTCATGAGTCATTTTTTACTTTGTATCTCTGCCTGTTGGCATATACTTATTCTTCCTGGAACTTTTTGAAGTCAGCTGTCAAGTCAGTCTGGAATGTATGTCCAGAAATGTCCAGCACTTCATTCCTTTCTTCTATGAGCTCCAAGGTGACATGGTCTCTTTTCCCTGTTTCTGTCACTCCCGCGTTGCCACCAAATTCTCCTTTGTTGGTCAGAGTTAAGTCCTAGGAGGCACATCATGGTTTCTCTTACTTTATGACATTTTGCTTGAAGGCCTAGAATTTATATTAATAATTCTGGTTGGAAGTAATTTATACGGCCTTGGGCTATTGAAATGTCAACTATTCACTCATTCTTTAGACTTTTATCATGCTTCGTTATCCTGCCAGCCACCTAAGTTCCTTTAAAAAATTCTATAAGTATCTCATAGTTCATCTCCATATACTCATCTGTTACTTTTATTGGCCTATTTTTCAGATAAACACTTGAGATATAAGATCTGAATTTTCTGGCAAAATAGGCTAAGTATTCCCCAAACAGTATGATGATTGATAGAAATTTTTTAAAAGTTAAATACTTCTTTCAGTTCATATTTTTGAAAACTTATATTTTTCCTAAAATGAGTAACCTTAGAAGGAAACACTATTAGGAATAGAAAAGTGTTTATTGTTAAGAAAAATGGCCAAGATTTTTTTCCAGCAAAAGATAAAAATGCTCAAGGACATTGTAAATGAACTAATTTAACATTTGCACATCTTTGTTTTCATTGCTTTAAATACTCATTAAGATTATGGCAAGGACCACGTTATTTATCTCAGCTCTTCTGTCAGTTGGGAGCTCACTAAGTAATAAAGAGCTAATCAGAATTGAAATGGACTACACGGGCTGAAATGGCCACCAGGGGATTTAGAAGACATCCTATCACACCAATCTGTAAACTTCCCTCCCTTTCTTCTTCCCTGCCTCTTTTCTACACTATTTTGTCTATTAAAAAGTCTCTGGGAAGCTTTTCACTTGCTAGTTGAGGGAGTCCATTCTGGGATTGTCTGATTACAGAAGTAACAGGGTGTTGCTTCAGCCCCTCGGCCATCTTTTGAGAGTGGGGAAGAAGGTGACTTCAGGACGAGGGAGAGCCATTGGAAGGTGCCACTTCTGACAGGGACCAAAGAGCCTGCCCTGCGTCTTCACTGAAGAGGGTACGCCTGAGTCCCTAGAGCCTTGAGGTGGAGTGAGGGACAGCTCAGTGTTTGCACCAGTGGGTAAATTTCTACAGTAGAGGCATCCAGTGTGCTGAGAGCAGGTATTAGCAGTGGCTGTGACACCCAGTTCGTCAGAAGTTCTGTCATTTACTCTGGCATCAGCAGTGATTTCATAATTAGACCCTCCGTTCTCCAGACTGCTTGGGAGTTGTCCATTAAGCTCCTTGGAAGATAATACTTAACTTAGAGGCACCCCCAGGCTGGGACATTCTCTGGCACGTGATGATGGAAAAATATTCCTAGAGGTGGTGTCTTTTCATTCAGTGGAATCATCAGTACATTGAAACTTTGAAAAGCTATCAACTTAATGTCGGTTGCAGTTTCTCTCCCCTGGTGGACAGAGATGTCTTTCTTCCAGGGAAAGTCAGGAGATTGTCTCTCTTATTTCTGTCGACGAAAGATGCGTCATTTCCCTGGCACAAGTTATATCAGGAGGTCGTGGGATTACAAAATCCTCCACTTTCCATACTTCTTGGTTTATGACCTAGTAGGTGAGTAAGGGTTAGGCAGTTTTGCAAGGATATCAACTCCTTGGAAGAAATGGCATGGAGATTGTAAGCACTTCCCTTTTGAGGTTCATTGTGATAAGACCCTCTCTGTTGGGCTGGAGTATTCCTGCCGGAGGTTCACTAGCAGGAGAGGACAGAAGGGGCCTCTGAGGGGATGCTTCAGGCAGTGAGGGGAGCCTGGCATGACACACTTACACTGTGTTCTGGGGTGGAAGTGGCCATCCAACTCTCCATCTGCTGAGGACATAATATCACAGCAAGGTGTTACAGTTTCTCACCTGTCAGACTGGCTGCCTTAGTCCATCTGGGCTCATAAAAATACCGTAGACTGAGTGGCTTATAAACAACATAAATGTATTTCTCACCGTTCTGGAGGCTAGAAAGTCCAAGATCGTGGTGCTGGCAGATCTGGTATAAGGTGAAAGCCAGCTTCCTCACTGATGGCCAACTTCCCCCTGTAACTTCACACGGCAGAAGGGCCAAGGGAGTTTTCTCAGGCCTCTGTTATGAGAGCTCTAATCCCACTCACGAAGGCTCTGCCCTCATGACCTAATCACCTCCCAAAGCCCTCACTTCCTGATACCACCACATAAGAGTATTAAGATTCTAATATGTGAATGTTAGGGGAGGACACAAACATTCAGACCATAGCCCTGGAAAACATTAAAAAGCGTGTGACAGCATATCCTGTTGGCAAGGCTGTGGGGAAACAGGTCCTGTCCCCCATTGCTGGTGGGAATGCAAACTGGTACAACCATTTAGAAGGGACTTTGGTGATATCTAGCAAAATCACATATTCATCTTTTGAGCCACAAATCTCACGTCTGTGAATTTCACCTGAGGAGGCACCTTCAGTACTATAAATCTACAGTCTTTTAAGGGAACTCTGTGGCTGACACAGGCTCTGGACCAGCAGCAGCAGTATCACTGCAGCAGGGCACACAGACACTGGATCTGAATAGAAGGAAACGTGGAAATAACAAAACTACACATAAATGTACCTTTGGACCCAGCAATCCCATTTCTGGGAATTAACTCTCGGGAGGTACCTCCTTCAATACGGAAAACACATTGCAACATTGTTTATAATTACAAAATATTTGAAACAATCAAAAGGCTCAGACACAGGAGGATGGTTAAATAAACTGGATACAGCCACAAAATGGAGGTCTGTGCAGTTATGCAGCTATATCAAAAAGGAAAAAAAAAAGGGAGAACTGTATGAACAGATATGGAGTGATGTCTAGAAAATATTGCTAAGTGAAAGAATCAAAGTACAGAATAGTATAGTATGTTACTTGTGTGTAATAAAAATATGCTACATTTCCCTGTTTGGGAAATGCATCTTAGGAACTTGTGTCGAAATCAGCGCCTTGTAGAAGATGGCCGCTCTCATCCGCCGATGCTGGCCTTCATGAAGCTGCAACATGTCCAGCCTCCAGCCAACCCTGCTCACCTCCGACTGGCCCCCAACCTGAATTGGCTCTGGCCAGTCCATCCTGTTACTGAAGGCAGTGGTTTTTGTATACTGACCGACTCCCTCGGTCCGTCTCAAGTCTGAAGTCAAGGGGAGATTCTGTCAGCAGCCAAAGACCTCTGTTCGGTCCTGAATGGCGGGGCAGGTTTGGCCTCCGGTTCCAGGGCTTGTTCCTACACTTGGTGCTCCTAAGGGTATAGTCGTACCCCTTCGATTGTCTAGTTGGTGAATATATTGTGCAGTGTTCAATACATCGCAGCCTTAAAGCTGTTTGCCCATTTTGTCTTTAAAGATCTGAACAAATGGCTAGCGAACGCTTGGTGAAATTTAAATGTTAATAAAATTGTATACCAAAAAAAAAAAAAAAGCTACATTTTGTATAAGAAAGGTACAGGGGGATAAAGGAGTAAGAGTAAAGTAGAAGAAATGGGGGAAAGGATAATTCTTTGAAAAGACCTTTTTATATAAACCCAACATTTAAAACCATATTAATATTTCACACATTCAAAAAAACAGGTTTGAGGGTGCCCCAAGATAGAATAGAAACACAAACAAATGATCTTATGTTATTTTAATGAATAACATAACCACACTGATGTGTAGGCAAGAAGTAGTTAGAAACTAATCCAAGTAACTTTTGAAAACTTACTGTAAAACAACCTACCGTAAAAGACACAAGAAGAAATAAAAAACCTGAATAGTACTTTGTCAAATAATGGAATTGCATCTGTAATTTAGACTTTTTGTAAAGAAATATCCAGACTCAAGTGACTTCATCAGGGAGTTTCTCTAATTATTTAAGGTGGAAGTAATACCAATCTTACCAAACTCTTCCAGCAAAAACTGAAAAAGAATAAAAACACTTCCTAACTTTCCCTATTAGGTCAGCATCGCCTTGATGATAAAACCCGACAAGAATATTACGAGAAAAGAAAAACACAGGCCAATGTTAGGCTTTTTCAAAGAAGGCAAAAATCATTTACTATGCAAAATTCAATTGATGTAATTCACCATATTTACAGAATTTAAAAGTAAAATAAAATGATTTTTGTAATAGGTGCAGAAAAAGCATTTGATGAAATCTAATACCCAGTAACAGTTTTTGTTTTTTGTTTTTTTTAAAGGAAAATTAGTCACAGTTTAAGAAAGGAAAAACCTCTTGTAGTACCCTAGGAACAGATGAAACGCCCTTAATTTTATGAAGAGTACCTCCAAAAAACTTTATAGCAAATATATTCAATGGTAAAATATTTAAAGCTTTCATCCTACATTTGGGAACATTTATTAAATCTTAATATGTGCCTGATATTGTTCTAGGCACTAAGGATACAGCGGTGAACAAAACAGACAAAAATCCTTGCCCTCAAGTAGCTGGCATTCTAAAGGCCTTATTTTATTTTGTATGATTGATTTTTGTGTAATAAATCTAAAACTACCATTTATTAAATGACTCCTATGTGCTTAGCCTTTGTCCTAAACCCTTACATATTATTTATCTTTTTTAAAGTACACGCTGAGGGAGCCCTGCCATTTCTTATTTGTTGATGAGAAAAAGGAGCACACAGCACTTAAGTAATTAGCCCAAAGGCATACAACTATTGCTGTATGTTCATGTTCTTTCCCCTATGCAATATCCACAGCATCTATTGTTATAGACAATTCTTTGTCATATTTAATAAGAAAATTTGTTCTAGTTTATTTTTGGTTTTTTGATTTTTGTTAATTTTTAAATTCCCAGGCAGAATTTTTTAATTTTTATATAATTAAATCTGGGAGGTTTTAGCCCTAAATAATTTCTAGTATTTTATTTTATTTTATTTTTTTGCGGTACGCGGGCCTCTCCCGTTGCGGAGCACAGGCTCCGGACGCGCAGGCTCAGCGGCCACGGCTCACGGGCCCAGCCGCTCCGTGGCATGTGGGATCCTCCCGGACCGGGGCGCGAACCCGTGTCCCCTGCATTGGCAGGCGGACGCGCAACCACTGCGCCACCAGGGAAGCCCTTTCTAGTATTTTTAATTTATTAAGTATCCTCTCAGAGGTTTGTTAAATATTTATTTCTTTTTTCTAGTTTAAAAAAAATGTAACTGCTAAAACTATCTGAACTCTATTTTAGTGTGGTGTGTGCAATGAAGAATTTGTTACCTATTACTCAAACTACCACTATCATTTGTTAGTAAATTCTTTTTCTTCTCATTGATCATTGGTGAAAATACAGCATCTTTAGACTGAAATCCTTGAAAAAGTCACCCAGTAAAGCCCAGTCAAGCCACTTTTGGTAAAAATATCTGGGTTGTCTTCTTACATCAAGAGAGTTCAGGCTATTTGCTTAAATTAGAAATGTTTTGCCTCTCTGTGTTACACACACACACACACACACACACACACACACACACACACTTAAATTCCAGAAGTGGAAATATTCATGTTGTATCTGAATGCATATTTCATTACTTAGTTTTACTCCTAATTGTATCTTCTTTAGCCTGTTTAAATGATCAGTCAGAAATATTTACTTAGCACTAAAGTTATGATATATAGAAATATACACATAGTGGAATAAAACAAAACAACAAAAAACCCGGCCCTTTGAGGAATCTATAGTCTAACTGAGGAAAATAAGACATACACGCAAATTTATCTTGTAACCAAGCCGCGTTTGAGAAGGCCTAGTTGGCAGACAGCAGTCACTACAAGCATTAGAGGAAGGAGTGATGCCTGTGGTTGACCAGGGAGCTTCACAAAGGCGATGGGGGTTACCTGGGCTCGGATGAAGTGATAAGAGCTTGGTAACTGGAGAAGCGGGGCGTGGAAGTTACAGCCTAGAAAGACGGAATGAGCCCGGATACCCAGGCAGAAGTGCGCCAGCCGTGTGGGTGTGGAGTGAAGGAAGTACAAAGTGTTAAAAAAAAAAAAAAAAATTCAATCAAATAAATTTTAAAGATCCAGTTGGCTTTATTAAATGATTCATGAATCTGGCAGCATCCCATCTAGCAGGGAGCTCCAAGGAGTTGTACGAAATGGAAGGTTTTTACAGGCAGAAGTGGGGAAAGAGTGGATTTTCAGGTTTAGGTAATCCACTTTGGGGGGCCGAAGGGGACTCTGTTAGGTTAGGTATTAAGTCTTGGTTTGCTGACATAGGGCTTAGCACAAGAGACTCCATATGGGGCCTGTCATTTCTTTTTTTTATTTTATTTTTTTGCGGTACGCGGGCCTCTCCCGTTGCGGAGCACAGGCTCCGGACGCGCAGGCTCAGCGGCCACGGCTCACGGGCCCAGCCGCTCCGTGGCATGTGGGATCCTCCCGGACCGGGGCGCGAACCCGTGTCCCCTGCATTGGCAGGCGGACGCGCAACCACTGCGCCACCAGGGAAGCCCTTTCTAGTATTTTTAATTTATTAAGTATCCTCTCAGAGGTTTGTTAAATATTTATTTCTTTTTTCTAGTTTAAAAAAAATGTAACTGCTAAAACTATCTGAACTCTATTTTAGTGTGGTGTGTGCAATGAAGAATTTGTTACCTATTACTCAAACTACCACTATCATTTGTTAGTAAATTCTTTTTCTTCTCATTGATCATTGGTGAAAATACAGCATCTTTAGACTGAAATCCTTGAAAAAGTCACCCAGTAAAGCCCAGTCAAGCCACTTTTGGTAAAAATATCTGGGTTGTCTTCTTACATCAAGAGAGTTCAGGCTATTTGCTTAAATTAGAAATGTTTTGCCTCTCTGTGTTACACACACACACACACACACACACACACACACACACACACACAATCTTAAATTCCAGAAGTGGAAATATTCATGTTGTATCTGAATGCATATTTCATTACTTAGTTTTACTCCTAATTGTATCTTCTTTAGCCTGTTTAAATGATCAGTCAGAAATATTTACTTAGCACTAAAGTTATGATATATAGAAATATACACATAGTGGAATAAAACAAAACAACAAAAAACCCGGCCCTTTGAGGAATCTATAGTCTAACTGAGGAAAATAAGACATACACGCAAATTTATCTTGTAACCAAGCCGCGTTTGAGAAGGCCTAGTTGGCAGACAGCAGTCACTACAAGCATTAGAGGAAGGAGTGATGCCTGTGGTTGACCAGGGAGCTTCACAAAGGCGATGGGGGTTACCTGGGCTCGGATGAAGTGATAAGAGCTTGGTAACTGGAGAAGCGGGGGGTGGAAGTTACAGCCTAGAAAGACGGAATGAGCCCAGATACCCAGGCAGAAGTGCGCCAGCCGTGTGGGTGTGGAGTGAAGGAAGTACAAAGTGTTAAAAAAAAAAAAAAAAATTCAATCAAATAAATTTTAAAGATCCAGTTGGCTTTATTAAATGATTCATGAATCTGGCAGCATCCCATCTAGCAGGGAGCTCCAAGGAGTTGTACGAAATGGAAGGTTTTTACAGGCAGAAGTGGGGAAAGAGTGGATTTTCAGGTTTAGGTAATCCACTTTGGGGGGCCGAAGGGGACTCTGTTAGGTTAGGTATTAAGTCTTGGTTTGCTGACATAGGGCTTAGCACAAGAGACTCCATATGGGGCCTGTCATTTCTTTTCTAACAACTCCCCCCTTTTGATCAGATTCTCAGCTTAACTGAGAGATGTGATCAAAATGTAAGGCATTAGCGTCACCCTCAGCTATGGCTCTGCAGTTCTCACAGCTTTGCTGATCCTTGTGTGGTGTCCATGGGTCCTGGTGTTTTGGGGTCACAGGGTCATGATCCCTGTGATATTCACAGGACATGGCTTTAGGTTCATAATCTTTAATCATTCTCTTCATTCTTTCTCTTATGTCCCAGCCTTAAGATCTTTTGCCTGGTAGTTAACACCTGTGAACACACACTTAACGCCTATGAGAGGGCACAGCGCACCCGGGAGATTACTGTGACTGTTAGAAGCAGGGTAACCCCCGATGTCTGGAGTGCTTTTGGGAGCCATGGTCCCCAAGACGCAAACCAGTCAAAATCCAAGGAGCCGAAGGAAGGACCCTCTTGAAGGAGTCACCCTTTTAAGCCAAGTGGCTTGCTCCGTGATCTTAGGTCGCCGAGCTTCAACTTTCACAGAAGTGTTAACCCAGGTGCAACAGCGGTGCTGGCCACAGCACGGATGCCTCCTTGCCCAACTGAAAGATTATACAGAGCTATCCTATCACCAAGAACAACTTTAGCCAGAGAGTCCAAGGATTTTTCTTGGGCAGCTATTCCTTTAGCAACGAATTCTGCAATATTTTTGAGTTAAGGGCAGGGTCCTGACTATAGCCTCATTTGTATTTACTCCTAACCAGGGAAGTAGAGACCTGCCAAAGAGAATGAATCCTGAATCATGCAGACCTCCTGGTTAAGTCCTTTCTAACTCAGTGATGCAGATCCGGGGAAGGTGATCAGTGAGACAACCCAGTTTGTGAACAGTTAGGGGCAAAGTTAGATGACCTAAGAGGCACTGCCTGATTATGTACTAGCCTTCTTAGGCATCCACAGGCCCAAAAGGAAGAATAACCACCACAGACTAAGATAAATCCTGTCGGGCACAAACCACTCCCACTAAGGTGGCATTGTTGATGGATTCACTCGCAGGTATTGTTGCGTTTGCCTGTTCAAACCAAGGGCCCATTACTTTTTCTCCTAGCCTGAAATAAAAAGTTGTTCTAACTTCCAGAGGTAACCCCCCCTTAGCAGTGACCTGGGAGATACAAGTGTCGTGTTATCTTTCCAGGCCAATGCCAAAGTAGAGTACAGAAAGGGAAGAATAAGAGGATTCATATGTAGTTAAGATATGAAGTCTTGATTTGGCGTCTTAAGAAGAAGCATTCTGCCTCAATGTCAGCTCCTTCTCTTCCTTGTCAGTTTAATTTGGAGATCTCCAGCTTTTGTACAGGACCAGATGTCAGGCAGAGCCTTCTTTAGCCGTGAGATGTGCAGTCCCTTAAGTTTGGCTGCCACCTGGGTAGTGAGGAGGACCTGGTCTAGTCCCTGCCAAAGAGATTCCAGAGCAGACTTTGTTCTTACTGATTCCAACTCAGAAGGGTGGGAGAAAATTGGAAGCATTAGCTTGGAGAGTCAGAGCCATATATTTGAGGAAACTAGAAGAATTCAAGATCCAGTCCAATTTACATGTATATAACACAACCTCAAAAACAACAAGATTAGAATCTAATATAGACAAAGGTGAAAACATAATTTTTCTCTCTACAGTTATCCCTGTTTCTTTTTTTCCGAGGATGATCACAGCAAAACTAATTTTGGGGGGCATTAAATTTGGCTTGTTTTGCCACGTAAGTGTGGCAAGAATAGCGATTGATCTTATCAGCTCTACTTAACTCTGCTTTTCTAGGACTTTTTATAAGGAATCTCAGATCAAACTCAAAAAGTTCTTGAGGTCAGGAAGCCAAGGTAAAGTCCAAGTAGTCTCGTAAAGCTATCCGGTCATATCTGAGTCTTTGCATATTTCTCTCAAATAAGATATTCCAGCCAAAGCCTCAGTTATATAGCCAATGTTTCTAATCGTGTCCTGTTATAAAAAGACCAGATTTTTATTTAACTTAGGTAAATAGGTAACTGTATTGCCATGAAAAGAATACTCAAGAGTTTCCAAATTTTGTAGGGATCAAGTAGGGAAAAAAAGTAAATGTTTCACCTTTGCTCACAAAGGTATATCTTAACAGATTGCTGATAGCTTTAAGAGAAAAGAGAAGAAGGTTTCCTTACATCTGGACGAACAAAACATTAAGCAACCAGCAATGTTTCCCCTCCTCAGTTCATTCAGCTTCATGTACTTGTTCTGGTTAAATCCAGTTTTTCCATTAGTTCTGGAAATTCTTACCCTGTTCAGTTTTCTGATCTTAAAGTTATCAGAAACCCGTACTTGTCAAACATTCTTTCCATGAAGTTGAAGCACTTTTGTAGGAACGCTTTTGCCAAAGCATCAGAATAAAACAATAACTCTCTGTCAATGACGAAAGACTTAAAAATGCCCATTATTCAAGATTTGATGAAAGTTTATTGTAATGGAATTGACAAGGAAATTTGGTTATTTCTGTAACATGCAACATTTAAGGATAATAACTGGAATTATGTCTCACAACATTATTCAAGGACATATCAGATTTCCAGGAATTTTACATAATTTGGGGGACACACTTAAAACATATACCTATACAGACAAAACATAGAGAAAGTTTAGTATTATTATTTCTTATTTGACAATGTTTCCCCATGTAATTTAACATATCAACTAAGCCTAATTTATTTAACATCTCCCTTTTAGTAAGGACAGAGAACAAATCTTCTGAGATGCTCCAGAGGCCCTCTGGACTATCCCACAGTTAGCTTGAGGTCAAAAAGACTTCATTTAGAATTTGATTTCTGGGAAGTTTGTCAAAAATATCAAAAGGTTTTAAAATAGTGGGTCAGGGCTTCCCTGGTGGCGCAGTGGATAAGAATAGGCCTGCCAACGCAGGGGGACACGGGTTCGATCACTGGCCCAGGACGATCCCACATGCCGCGGAGCTACTAAGCCCGTGTGCCACAACTACTGAGCCTGCGCTCTAGAGCCCGTGAGCCACAACTACTGAGCCCACATGCCACAACTACTGAAGCCCGCGTGCCTAGAGCCCGTGCTCCGCAACAAGAGAAGCCACCGCAATGTGAAGCCCGCGCACCGCAATGAAGCGTAGCCCCCGCTCGCTGCAACTAGAGAAAGCATGCGTGCAGCACTGAAGACCCAACACAGCCAAAAAAAAATAAATAAAATAAAAATTTAAAAATTTAAAAGTAAAATGCTGGGTCAAATAGGATCATAGGTCACTGTGAAACAATACTTAGTTACCTATTTAACCAAAGTGACAAAGACTTCACAGGCAAGTGTAGAATGGTACATAGTTCTGAGGTTAACTTAATTCTTTCAGTAATTGGAAAGACTAGGTTTACTTAAGTAGTCAAAAGCCTGATAAAGACCACATGGAACATAGTGATTATTTTGACAAGACACAAGATCTTCATTTTTTCTTCAGCAGATTATTTAAAAGGTAAACAAAAACCTTTTGCAATCTGTCATTTTTAAGAACAGACCAATAGTACAAAATAACTTTGTTCTTTTAACAGAGAGAAAAACCAAATTGTAATTTTACACCAGCTTACTTTGGATATTAAAACTCATTTACTTAATTAAATTTATTCCAATCTGAGCCAGTTCTGACCACACATAAAATTCCTTTCCTTTATTTCTAGTAGTTTTAATTGCATGGATTACCATTTTTAACCCTTAAAAACCTCAAATTTCTAGCGTAAACTAAGTACAAGCAATTATGAACTGTCTTTTACAGTAGCATTCTATGGATTGGCAGACATAAATATTTTCATAATTTCTAGAAATGTATGCTTTCTTACAGAAAATTTCTCACTGGCATAAAACATGTTTATTAACAATCTGAAATATCTTTTTTGACACAATAACCTTTTTACTTTTTATTTATTTATTTGTTTTGGCTGTGCTGGGTCTTTGTCGCTGCGCGCAGGTTTTTTTCTAGTTGCGGAGAGCGGGACCTACTCTTTGTTGCGGTGAGTGGGCTTCTCATTGGCGGTGGCTTCTCTTGTTGCAGAGCACGGGTTGTAGGCGCACCGGCTTCAGTAGTTGTGGCACATGAGCTCTAGAGCGCAGGCTCAGTAGTTGTGGTGCACGGGCTTAGTTGCTCCGCGCCATGTGGGATCTTCCCGGACCAGGGCTTGAACCCATGTCCCCTGCATTGGCAGGCGGATTCTTAACCACTGCACCACCAGGTAAGTCCCTAAAATATCTTTAATTCCTCTGTAAGAGGAAGCAAAAAAGTGGGTAAACCTATGGTTAGTAATTCATGTTTCAATGTTTTACCTTATTTGGAAATGACCTGCATATTCAATGAATTTAACTTCACTTATCATTTAACTTAACCTAGCAAAACTTTAAGGTTTCAGGTTACCAAAAATATTAGGGGAAATTATTTAAAAATTTCACCTATAAATTTTGTACCTTACTCACATCTATTTAATTTACTTGTCTTCAAAAATTAGTTTTAGATGCCTTACGAAAACTTCATCATAACAAGTTATTTTTCTTATTGACAAATTTTGTAACATTAACTTATTTAACTAATAAACCCAGGTAGAATAAAAGTTGTATGTTTACTTTATATTCAGTGATGATATCTCGGACATGTCTATTTTATTTTTATTTTTTTAATTTTTTAAAATTGAAGTATAGTTGATTTACATTGTGTCAATCTGCTGTACAGCAATGTGACTCAGTTATACACATATATACTTTCTTTTTTTTATATTCTTTTCCATTATGGTTTATCACAGCATGTTGAATGTAGTTTCCTGTGCTATACAATAGGACCTTGTTGTTTATTCATCCTATATATAATAGTTTACATCTGCTAATTCCAAACTCCCAGTCCTTCCCTCCCCCAGCCCCCTTCCCCTTGGCAACCACAAGTCTGTTCTCTATGTCTGTGAGTCTATTGCTGTTTCATAGATAAGTTTATTTGTGCCATATTTTAGATTCCACATATAAGTGATATCATATGGTATTTGTCTTTATCTTTCTGACTTACTTCGCTTAGTATGATAATCTCTAGTTGTATCCATGTTGCTGCAAATGGCATTATTTCATTCTTTTTTTATGGCTGAGTAGTATTCCATTGTATATATGTACCACATCTTATTTATCCATTCATCTGTCAATGGACATTTAGGTTGTTTCCATGTTTTGGCTATTGTGAATAGTGCTGCTATGAACATAGGGGTGCATGTATCTTTTTGAATTATAGTTTAAGATATGTCTATTTTAATCAAACCAATAAACTTAAACTAGCTTTAATACCAAATATTTTCCCAGATCATGTGAACCTGAAAGCCATTTTAGGTTTTTTCTATTATAATTTTGAGAATTTTTATGAATACTAAATTTATATAAGTATAAAGTATAAGTATACGTGTTTACACACGTAAACACACATACAGACAGACGTAAGCGGAGACCTTATAGTTTTGCTTTAAAATTTTAGCCATGAGACAGGTTAATAATATAAAACTCACTAGTTACAAAAGAACTGTCAGAATAATTTAAGTTTACCTGCTCAGATGGCTAAAAATTTTTAGGTTAATATTTGTGGAGAAGACACTTAAGATTTGTATTTGTCCTTGACGGGTAATCCTAAGGAAACTGTGGAGCAGTCTGAATTTTTAAAAAGCCCCTTTCCATTTTTCCTTTAGTTTTAGGAATTCAGAATGGTCTAGATAAAAGTTCCCAGAGGACACCAGATGAAAAATTTAGATCTCAAAGGCACAGGAAAGAATGTTAAGTCCTCCAATAAGTACTTTGAATTTTTCTGGAGTCACATTTCTGGTTTTGTAAAGATTTGTAAGATAAGGAGGTTGATCTGTCCATCCAACTACATTATCTTCAATTTGCTTAGGGGAGAGGGCTTATAAAAAAAAGTCTGCAGAGCTTCAGGTGTTAGGTGCTGGCCTCCCTTTGTGTCCACTCCCAAACACCAGGGAACAGTCTGGCAGAGGGCTTGAAGGCAGGGCTAGAAATATCCGGTTATTGTAAGAGCAGTGAATTTGATAGGGAAAGAGGAAAGGGCATGTAAAGCTTTTGATTGGGGTCCATTTCTTTCTGTGTCCTCAAGTACTGAAATTCTGTCTTCTCACTATCAAGATAGTGACAATAATGTCAAAATTGACAGAATATTGATATCTCTAAACTTGGCAGGTTATTATTGAAGTATTCTGAAATTGTCCTTCAATTCTAGTGTTCCAAGTTTATCATCCACATTTTCATGTTTTATAGTGTTTATGGTAACTTCTGGTTGTCTGATTTCAACATTTTTGAATCCATCTCAGGATGGTGATACTGTTTTCACATTTATTCCCAATGATCTTCAATTTATGTCAACAAGTTTCAACAGTCATTAGAGGATACGTTTCCCCTTCCTTCTCCCTTTTGCTTGTGCACCTCCTCAGTTTAGCTGCTCTATAAACACTTACTGTAAACAAATTATGTAATTTAAATCGATCCCTTGAGGAATCTATTTTAGAATTTGAGAATTTTGTTACCCTTATCCCCTGGTACCTTCTGGTTTCTGCTTTTTCTATTTAAGATATTATTTAACTGTGATTATCAAAAGTATCTAACTTGATTATCATTTGTTTGACTTTGGGAGTTAAAGCAATGGGGCAGAATCCATATCTATTTATCATCTCTCTTTCTCTCTCTCTCAGGTAGTGCACAGAGATTAGAATAATGAATAAATACTATAAAGTCCTTGACTATGAAATATTTCTAGTCCAGTGAGGAGACATAAAACACACACACACACACACACACACACACAATTATAATACAGCTTGATGAGTGTCATAGTAAGGATAAGCATAACAGTGCTTTGGTAATACGTAAGAGAATAAAAATAATAGCAAGCACTTAATTATGAAGATTAAGGTCTTTGAATAGTCTTAGTAAATTTTTTTGTCTTGGCTATTTGTAAACACAATGAGATAATTATCTTGTGAAATTTGCATAGTCTACTATAAAATATCAAATCATAATTGCATGTGTCTTTTCCAAAGAAGAAGGGCTGTACTTTGTAGATAAATATAAAATAAGCTTTAGTATATTACTTACAAATGAGACAGAAAAGTATAAATGGCCATGCTGATTTTTAAATTTTTTTTCAATATAATGAAATGATATTCATGATTTATTTTAAAAGAGCAAGGAACAATGCATCTTTGGTAGTCTGAACATTTTTGAAGGGCACATCGCTTGAGAACAGGTTTTATCAGAATGCTTTACCCTTTGAATATCTTCTCAAATGCTGAGAAACTTTTTGTCCCTAAGCAAGTCAAGCTTTATTTTTTAAGTGTGGCTGCTTTAGAACATTGATGTACATTTCCTTTTACTTAATAGATAAGGGTGTCCCCATTTTTTTTTTTTTACAGGTAGTGAGATTGTTCTGGCATGCAAAGCATTTTCAAAAAGTGTTTGCAACAAATATACATTTGGTGCACCTGGCTGTGTTGTTGTAGGCTGTGTGTCTCTGTCTAGCTGTATCCATGTGGTCAGACAAGTGAATTGCAGGCAGTGACTCAGGACTCTGTTTACTCTGTAGAAGCTTTAGCCCTATAGCTAAATTGACGGACACTAGAAGCATCAGCTATAGCTATCAAGGAAAGAAAAAATTGTGAACCATTTATCTGAGGGCTGTTAGATCATAATTTTCAGTGACATGATATTCAACTTAAACACACTAATGGCTGCACAATTTTTGGATGTGCAAATATTCATGGTGTAAAATGTGACTTTAACTTTTTAAATATTGAATTTTAAATATTTGTTAAATTCTCTGAAGAGGTGTTGATAAGATAAAATAGGTGAAAAATCACTCTGCCTCTGGAGGTGTTCAGAGATGCTCAGCTGTTCAGAGGCAATGAGAGCTGAATATTTCCCAGCAAATAAGGCTATGAGATGTGGTAATGTTACTTTTCTTCAGGAAATGATAGCACCCAACAAGATCATAAGCTCGTTGAAGCGGAGACTTGACCCTGTGTCTCTGCTGACACTTAAGAGGAAGCTTCGAAGTCTACTGCTCCCACGACTCGACTCATAGGAGTCCTGACTTAGTCTGTGGGATCATGGAGTTGTCAATTTCAGGACATGTGTAAGAAATTCCCAGGACCTGCAGACGCACAGCACTGGCCTGTGTCAACATAACTAGTTAAGTGTGGAAAAGAAACTAGGGCTTTGGGTTCTGGCTTCCCACTGTCATGAATTAAGATGTTATTTCTCCTTTCCAGAAACTAGAGATTTTTTTTCCTCTTAAGAGAGCTGAAATTGAGCTAAAGTGAGAAACCAATTCAAGGATTTACTTTAAGAAGAGGCTTTCTGTTAAAGTTTCATATGAAAAATAAAGTACTTAAATACTCTAGGATGTTTCAAATTTCCCCAGTCACCTAATAATTGGACATCACCATCCTGCAAACTCTTATATAGCTTTAGTTTCCCAGAGTTTAAACTGTGATGGTATGAGTTGTTAAAAAGAAAATTAATCCTGGGGTTCAGGCAGTAAAAAAGAGGGAAGGGAAAGGAATAAAAAATATATGTGAGCTTTAGGTTTACTTTTCCTGTCAACACAACGCTGCGAAAGTCAAGGACCCTTTAAAAGAAGAAAGAAGTTGGGGGGAAAGAGAGAGGAGTGAGGGAGGGTAGGGAGAGAGAGAAGTATATCCAAATTAAGTAGCCCATCAGTTTGGGAGATCCTTAAAAAGCTTTTATCAAAAAAATATTTTAGGGCTTCCCTGGTGGTGCAGTGGTTGAGAGTCCGCCTGCCGATGCAGGGGACGCGGGTTCGTGCCCCGGTCCGGGAGGATCCCACATGCCGCAGAGCGGCTGGGCCCGTGAGCCATGGCCGCTGGGCCTGCACGTCCGGAGCCTGTGCTCCTCAATGGGAGAGGCCACAGCAGTGAGAGGCCCACGTACAGCCTAAAAAAATATATATATATATTTTAGGAATAGCATCATACATAAATAAAGAAGAAGAATTTGATTATCAGTACCTGGTTAGGAATTCCCTGCTCTTCCAAACTAAAAAGGTATTGCTTTTGAGGACATGAAGGTAGGAAGCTTTGAAATCCTACGTCCTTTGTGAAGTTAATCCATGTGTCAAGGACAAGGTTATTTTCACGTGTATAAACAACATATGACTGGTTATAACATTGACTTTGGGTATTTTTTCCCGGTTAGTATATCTTCCTATGCCAATTGTTCTGTCTGTTTTTACACAATTTTGTAAAGTAACCCGCCCATAATCTAGCTCAGATATATAAAAATTTTAGGAAAAATGAGTCAAATATGATTACCGAAAAATGTAACTGTAATATACATGAGATAACATGCAACATGGCTTGGCTGAGCCTTTACAATTAATTTTTAAAAAACCTTTCTACACACTAATCATAATGTAATTTTGATATTAAAATATTTAAATACAGTATTGCATCATATTTTAAATTTACTTTCTTTACATGATACATTTGATATGAAAATTGTCTTTCAGAGATTACATTTGGACAATTGAAGCTTCCCTCCCCCCCAACTTTGGAATCTAGCAGGTAAGGCCATTTATTTAACATAAATTTGTAAAGGTGGTTTAGAAATGAAAATGTATATGAGAGAACTAACTTATAAGAGTCCATTAAAAATGGTCAGATATATTAATATAAGTTCAAATTGTGTAATCACAGAGGAGCAGTTGTTAGAAAAGTAACGGTAAGTCATCCTTTTTACGGAAACACTTTAGGCGTAGGCCAGCATCAATCAAGGATAGAACTGACATTACTTAGAACACCTAATGTTAGTAGAAAGTGGACTCTTAAAATAAGGACTTAGGTTTCTTGTAAAGAGGTTAACAATAGCCTAGAGATAAAGTCGTTGAGGGAATAGATTCACACGCACACACACACACACACACACACACACACACACACACACACACCACGAAATAAGAATCCAAAGCCACCTTTTACTATTACGGCTGTTTAATGCAAATACATGTAAAAAATATAAATAGGAAGGTTGATATGACTCAACTAATGTGTGCCACTAATGGAAAATAGGACATAGAGTATAGCTCATAATAAAGTTGTTTTCACTTCTTAAGGAGCTAAGTGTTATGCTAAGTTCAAGTCATTTTACTATTGGATGCATACCTTTTTCAAGTTACTTGCTAAGTGGGGTTCAGAGACCCCAATATGCCTACCTGCAGGTTTCCTGTATGATCCTAAAGCTGTGAAGATGGGTCTGTAAATGCCTTTCATTCATGCATCCATTCATTCAGTATTTATAGACTCCTAAGTAATAGAAGGATGCAAAGTTGGATAAATACATATTACTTAAGGAGCATGTGTTCTGTTAAGGGATAAAAGTCTCCTACCCAAATAACTTGATTAAGAGGTAAAAGGAGATGATATTAGAAAGGCACACATGCAGTGAAGAATGAGATCAAAGAGTGCTTTCACCCTGAGGCATCGGAGTTGAGCTGTATCATCAGGATGCATGGGATTTGATCATGGAGAAGCAGAAAGAAATTCCAGCAGAAGAAAACAGTAAGAGCAAAGAAAGTGAGAAATTAGAAGTGTTCCATCAAGTAGCTCCATCTGTGTACAAAGAATACTGGGAAATGAGGGGAGAAGTAGTAACAGAAATTTGAATCCATTGCTGTCTTTTACTAAAAAGATAAATTAGTACTTAAACAGATGTTAAAAAAAAGTATGGGGTCTCTGCAATGCAGTGTGGATGTTACTAATCCAGCGATGAGAGGTGGTATTAGGGAAAGCACACAGTCTTTGGAGTCTAACAGAACTGGGTTTGTAACTTAACACTGCTTGTCAATAGCATGCGAAGTGGGCATATCATTAAAAAACCCTCTGAGATTCAGCACTTTCATCTGTAAAGGCATACATATTCCACTCCAGAGTCACTGTGAGCCTAGTGATAATGATGTAATATGCCTGGAACATAATTGGTATTCAGAAAATGGTAACTATCAATGTAATTTTGTATTCATTCGGATCCTTTTCATTGCAAGTAAAGAAACAGGCTCAAACTGATTTAAGCCAAAAGGACCTTCTGAGCTTATGTCACTGAAAAGTCCAAGTGTAGAGCCGATCTTCTGGCAGTGTTGGGGTCCGTGTTGTTATGAACTGAATGTGTGTGTCCCCCAAAATTCATAGGTTGAAATCTTAACCACCAATGTGATGGTATTAGAAGAAAGGGGCTTTGAGAGGTGATTAGGTCATGAGGGTGGAGCCCTCATCCATAGCATTAGTGCCCTTATAAAAGAGGCCCCAGAGAGCTCTCTTGCCCCTGTGGCACATCTGTGAACCAGGAATAGGTCCTCATCGGACACCAAATCTGCCAGGCTTTTAATCTTGGATTTCCAAGCCTCCAGAGCTATGAGAAATTGTTTAAGCCACCCAGTCTATAGTATTTTGTGATAGCAGCCCACATGGATAAGCCACATGTTATTATGGAACATGTACTCGCTCTGTTACATTCCCCTGTGTTGGCTCCCTTCTCATTGAGGCTCTTTCCAGGTGATGGCAAAAGTGGCCATTGGCAGCTCTAAGATTATAACCTAACAGTTTAGCAACTCTAACAGAAAAAGATGCCCCTTTCCTAACAGTTCAAGTATGATTCCTGACGCTGCTGCTCATTGGCCTGGTTTTAGTCATAAATCCATCCTGGAACCAGTCGGTGCAGCCAGGTCGCTGGGGTACCTCACGGGTCAGAGACCCTTGTGGAGGTGGAGGGCGGGTCGGCCCCTGAAATTACATGGAAGAAGAATCGGAAAGGCTAGCAGGTCAGAGAAAGTTTAGGCAGCCAAAGACATGTCCACTACAGATAGTGACTCAGCTGTTGATTGCACTTTGGTCACTGGCTTGCCATTTCTACAACGGAATTTAAGCCTAGTGTAGCAGTTTGTATTGCCTTCAGATGCAACTAACCAAAAACCTGGCTTAATAATGAGGAAATTTATTGCTTAATATTAACGGCAAGTCTCCACATAGAGGAGACCTCAAGGTTCTTTGATCCATTGGCTTAAAGATGTCATTAAGGGCCCCGAGTTCTTTCATTTCACTGCCATCTTGATGAGGTTTTCGCCCTCAAGTAGCAAGATGGCTGCAGCCGTTTCAGTCTTACATCCAGACCAGTGTCCAGAGGTAGAAGAGAGACCACCTCTTCCTGTGACTCTCTCAAGAAGAAGGACATAGTTCCTAGAATATGCACCCTCACCCACACCAGCAAGTTTCTCTCACATCTCATGGACCAGAGTTGTGTTACACATCCATTCCTAAGCCAATCCCTGACCAGGATTAGAATACTCATCAAAAATGGAATGACAATTGGGAAAGCAACCCCAGTGTTTACCACTTAACTTAGTTAAGTGAATATAACAAATACAATGGAAAAATGATTCTCAGAGACTAAGCTTGGAATCTTGTTCTAGAAGTCGAAGCTCCTCTTTGGAGTGTGAAAAAATAAAAAATAGACTCTGCCCGCCCAAGTACCATAGTGACATGCATTATAGAATGTGTAATTATGCCATTTAATGTGTTGATAAGACTGTCTGCCCAGCGCCCCCTGAGCTACGTGCCACCCAGCAGACAATCTGTGCTGCTTATCTGAAGAATAATCTAACATTAAATAGTGATTGTTCACACTAGAGAGAACAAATATCCCTATATAACACAGAGAATCTCTTAGCTAATTCTTTATTTAGCAAAATTAAAACATGTCCCGAATGTATAGCAGACATCTCAAAATGGCATTGTAGCAGCTAATATGTACTTGGCGGGGTGGCGGGGGTGAGGGGGTAAATGGAACCAGCGCCCCCGTCCTCTTCGGAGAAGCAGACCTCGTGTAAGAGCAAATTGCATGGGAAGCACACAGCTCCATTGATCCTGCCTGAAAATTGGGATTAGTGGACTTTCCATTAACTCTCCCGACGACAGCTTCTAATTTCCCCCGTGAATCTGCCTGCCTCCGATGGCTCATGTGCTATTTATCTTCATCTGCATTTGCACCACATTTCTGAATTCATGAATTACAATTACTTTATTTGAATGGAAAGGGATTCTAGAGAGAGTTAAATTTACAAAACCAACCCAGGACCTCTTTTTTTCCTCAAAGAAGTATACTTTTTACATTCAAAAAACTTTTCCATATCTTACCAGGGCTGGGGGCAACCAAATAGAAGTTGATATATGCAGTTATTCAATTATTTTGGCTCCCTAATTTCTTCCTGTAGCATATTTTGATGTATAGGGTGAAATTCAAAAATGTGAGTTTAATTTGTTCCACACTTGCGTGTCTTAAATTCTTGAGATGTAAATATCTTCAGACAAGAGCATTGTAGATTTAATACATATGGAAATAATCTTCATCTCATTTTAATACACACTTATTCCCAACAAACCGCTAGGCACTGGCAATATAAAATAAGGACAGTTTCTGGTACTTCAAAATCTTTACAATCCAGAGACAGAAAAGCACACAATTATAGACCAGTTTCATCTCTACTATGATGGCAAGATGGTAGCAATGGCAGCAAGAAGCACAGGATGGGGATGGTAGTACAGAGAAAGGACACCAACACAGGCTTTGAATGTTCCCTTAGTCCATTCAGGCTGCTAAAACAAAAAACTGTCTACTAGGTGGCTTATAAAGAACAGAAATTTATTTCTCACCATCCCAGAGGCTGGCAAGTCCAAGATCAGGATGCTGGCAACTTTAATGTCAGGTGAGAATTTGATTCCTAGTTCAAAGACGGTTGTCTCCTCCCTGTGTCTCAAATGGTGGAAGGGGCAAGTGATCTCTCTGGGGCCACTCTTTTATGGGCACTAATCCCATTCATGAGGGCTGCACCCTCATGACCTAATCACCTCCCAAAGGCCCCACCTCCTAAACCATAACATTGGGGGTTAGGATTTTAACATATGAACTTTGGGGGGACACATTCAGTCTATAGCAAATGTCAGCTGGGAAGCAAACCCAGGAGTGACAGCACCTGAGCATAGCACCGGCATTAGTTTCTTGTGGCTTCCATAACTAAGTAACACAAACTGGGTGGCTTAAAATAACAGAAACTTATTCTCTCACAGTTCTGGAGGTTAGAAGTCTAAAAGCAAGGTGTCACAGGGCCCTTCTAACACTGAAGACTCTAGAAAGAAATCCTTCCTTACTCTTTTCACCTCTGGTGGCATCCTTGGTGCTCCTCAGCTTGTACCTACATCAGTATATCAGTCTCTGCCTACATCGTCATAGCCTTATTCCCTGCATGTGTGTTTGTCTCCAAATCTCCTTCTACTTGTAAAGACACCATTCGTCGGGTTTAGGGTCCACCCTAATCCCTGACCTCATCTTAACTTGATTACATCTGCAATACCCTATTTCCAGATAACACAGTCGCAGGTACCTCGGATCAATGTATCTTTGGGGGAAATATAATTCAATCCACGGCAGTCCTGTAGAGAGGGTAGGAGTTAGCCAGGTGAAGAAGAGGATGAATGTGTCCATGAGCAAAGGCATAGAGGTGGGAGGGAGTTGGGATCCATAATGGGCTGAACCAGGTCAGGCTTGTGGGCACCCAGTAACCTCCATGCATCACAGTCTCTAGGTAACTAATGACTGTAACCATTTTCTCTTTCTCCTTAATGGAAAGCACACTTTATTTGTCCTTGACCCTTTCCCCTCAGGGAATTTGTCGGCTATTGGTTATTGGCTGGATAGGTAATTAACTGGTTAACCTGATTCTTTTGTGATAGGATCTTAAAACAGGTGCTAGTGAATTAATGTATATACCCCTGTGAGGGGATGCATATATTTTAACAGTACTTTCTGATCTGTTTCAAAGAACTAAAACAGTGATTATAATTAAGTAACAAACAGAGGAGAAGAAATTTTGCTAAACAATTGCTGTTGTGTTTTATAAATCATTTCCTCTGCCAATTATTTCTCCCACCCCAAAACCGCTTCTCAGAGAAACTTCCTCCATCACCCGGGCTGAGTGGGCAACCAGCCCAGTGGATGCCTGATCCAAGCTGAGCCAATTAGAGTCTATCCCATAAGAATTTGGATTTGGGACTCAGAGGCTCTGGTGATTCTGTGGCAGGCGTAGAACAGGAAATGATGCAAAGTTGAGGCCTGTAGCCGTTTTTTTTGGCCTGTCCATCTAAAAACATGAAAAGGCGGTCTACAAGAGAGTAAAATGAAGTGGAAACCTTGAGAAGAACAGAGGTGAGAGCCCATGTAACATTGGAAAGATCAAGATCTTTTCCAGAGGTGGTTTCCATTCTTTTCTGAGACCACACTGTGCTTCTTGCCCTGGAGTCTTTAAACACACACACACACACACACACACACACACACACACACACACACACACACACACACACACACACACACCAC
Source organism: Physeter macrocephalus (assembly GCF_002837175.3). Taxonomy (NCBI): domain Eukaryota; kingdom Metazoa; phylum Chordata; class Mammalia; order Artiodactyla; family Physeteridae; genus Physeter; species Physeter macrocephalus. The sequence continues at coordinate 3,219,191 of NC_041224.1, read as the reverse complement.
ACAACACACCCCTTTTTCTTAAGCTCACTGGAGTAAGTTTCTGTACCTTTTAACCAAACAATCCTTAACCTCCTGTACTACCTATGTCTAGAATTGGCTCTGAAGAGGCCCTCAAATCCTGATGTCTTTAGCCATCCTCCACTTACCTTCTTCCTCTTCTGGAATGTAGACCCTCCTCGGCCACTGCCCCTCAGGCCTTCTCTTCCATGCCACATCCCCTCTCACCATCTTGTGGAAATGTTAATTCACTTGGAAGAGCAGGATACCTGACTTAGAAGCGAGAACTTTGAAGATGGATAAAGGTCTCCATAGGAAGTCTAACATGTTATATTCGTATTACAAGTATCATGTGTATACTTTTATTTCTTTCCAGAAAAACAATCCTCCTTATTGCTAAAATGAGAAATGACTTTGAAGGCCTAAACCAATGACTTCAGATTGAATTATTTTCTTACTTTATACCTTCCTTAAATGAAGTGTGCAATATTAATTGCCACGTTGAATGTGACCGTATTGAAGCATATTCACTTAGCTTTGGCCTTCTAGAAATATGACATGAGTCATGTCCTACAAACTTAAACCTAAATGGAAACATGGTGAAGTGGTAAATACACACCATCTAAAAGATAAGTAATTTATAAAGAAACTTGTGCATGGATTTCGGGGCTTCTCACCTGAGACAAGAACATTTGGACGACGTAAAGGACAAACTGAAATCACTCTGACAGAGTTGGCTGTCTCAGAACCGCAGTAGGATGGTTAAAGTAAATTATGGTTAAAATCTATCTGACAAAAACTACATTTTATGCTGAGGAATCAGCATTATTAAACTCCTTATGGGGAGAAGGGTTCAGATCCAAAATATCTCTTAATTTGTAGCATACCGTCCAGTTTCAAATTCCGTTTTCTCTTCTTGAACATTGTTCTCTCAATTTGCAAGTCCAAAGTCCAATTTGATTCATTAAGAACTGGTTCCTTGAGGAAGTCCAGCCTGGGTTAGACTGTATCCAACTGAGTAGCTCTTTTACATGCTCTCTCTACCACCCCGATTCCTCAGTTCTGTCCTCAAATAGTTGAATCTGTTCCCAATCCCTGTGGAGTTGGAATAAGAAGCAGGAAGGCAAGACATATTGGCTGACCTCATAGGGGATCTCTTTCCCTCGTGATCTATCCGCCACTGGAGGGATTAAGCCGGGTAAACTTGGAGAGCTATAGCTGCTTTAGGAAGCATCTGACTGGCTCCTAGATCTGTGATGGGACTGGAACCTGAGTTCTATGTCTATTCCACTGGTACTCTTTACTTTGACTCAGTCTACCCCATCCCATCCCAAGATATAAACAAAAGTAGATAAGCCTCAAGAGAGTAAGTGATGGTAAACTTAATGTTCATTTCCTTCTTTATTCCCAAGAATTAGCACATAGTGGCATTCGGTGGTGTTTATTAGATCGACAAATGATTTTTCTAGAGACTCTTATGACCGTGCTCACCTTCTCTTTCTTTGACCGTTCCTGAATATGGCTGCCTTTCAGATCCTCGCTCAGCATTCTGAACTTGACCAGTCCTGCACGTCTTCTAGCTCTACTCAGCCCCTAGCCCTCAACTGCTCCCAGCTCGGGGCCTCACTGAATCCCATCCAAGCTAAGGGAGATTCCCACAACTGATTTCTCAAGAGCTTCGGGATTATAAGCAGTTTAGTTCAGGGATAATTTATGACTCTGGTTTAAGATAAAATTAGATCAGCCTCAGGCTCGTGGATGGAGAATATGAACAGATGGTTATTCTATTCTATCCTTTTTCATGCTGTTCTTCCTTTCTGAGCAGACTAATGTAGTAATCAAGAACAGAAACCAACCACATGATGGAAAAGCATACAAAAGAACTTAATCTTTCTAAGTCCTTCTATTGAAAAGCATACATTTTTGGAGAAATTGTAATAGGAGTTAACATGTATTGAGGTCTTACTATATTCAGGCACTACATCAAAAACTTTACTACAATATTCTCCCCTATAATTAGCACAACAGTAACGAGGTATTATCACGTCCCAGTTTTACACATTTGGAAGCTGAGACTCAGAGATTAAGTAACTTACCCAAAGCCTGAGCAGCTACCTTGTACAACTCCATGAGTGCATTGCCACTGAGGTCTAGGTAAGTGGCTCTGCACTGCACTCCTCCAGGAGGCGCCATTCATCTAGGCTCTAATCTGAATGTGTTCCAGGAGTAGAACAAGGCAGCTGCCCTGCCCACAGAAGAAAGGAGCAAAATCAGAGCTTGAATCCAAGTCAGCTTGATTTCAAAACCCAGGCTCATCACTACTAAAAGTCTTATGAGCAAGGATGTCCATCCATCATAGTTTTGGTTTTTTTTTTTTTTTTGCGGTACCCGGGCCTCTCACTGCTGTGGCCTCTCCCGTTGCGGGGCACAGGCTCCGGACGCGCAGGCTCAGCGGCCATGGCTCACGGGCCCAGCTGCTCTGCGGCATGTGGGA